>NW_015505808.1:289551-312379 GCF_001515645.1 Sinocyclocheilus grahami | reverse complement strand
AACAGTGAAAGTAACAAAAACTTGTAAAATACATTTTAATGGGCATAATTGAGTGTGAAAATAACCGAAGTATATACAGTCAAACCAAACGTGATTCAGAGACCAGATATAATTTTTTACTAGTGGGTGCAGGACACTATAGTTCATTTATGTAAGTGAGGATAGCAAAATAAGTAAACTGTGACAAATCATACCCAAAAATTCTTCATACAGTGGACTACCAGTAAAATTGATAAAAATTTGGGTCTAAAAATTATTCAGACAGAGTCTGTGGAAAAAATTGAAGTTCAGGTTTGCATGAAGCTGGATAACAGCATGCCCAGGAGACTACAGGCTGTCATTGAGGCTAAGGACTGCCCGACTAAGTATTCATAGTTGTGTAAATACTGTCATACTAACAGCTGTCTGAATTATTTTTGGTTGATTGTAATCTATTACATACCTTTCTATCAAAATTATCTAACATTATCAAGCTGAATTTGTTCTGACACAGTTTAACTCTGAGTTCTTGTCATATTTTATTACCATTTTCTAAACTATAGCGAATAAACTGTGATAATGTGAGAAATGTTGAAGGTGTCTGAATAAATTTAGGTTTGACTGTATCTATTTGATAAATTAAGTTAACCAACTAACATTATACATACCTTCTTGGTTTCTGTTTGACTGATTTAAAAAATTTACAAATGCAATAAAAATATCGGTATCGGTACTCGGTATCGGCAAGTACCAAAAATAAAAGTATCGGTATCGGGCAAGTACTGGAAAAAGTGGTATCGGTGCATCCCTAGTTTAAAGCAATGCTCAAGTGCAACAGTAGAATTACACTAACCTGGCTGGCTTTTGCATTGACATCTCCTTTGCTGAACAGCTCTTCAACCACCCTCATGTCCTTCGGGGCCTCCACGGCAGCGAGCGCTGCTAACATGATGGGAGTATAGCCCGCCTTATTCTGCTGATTGACATTGCAGACATCTGTGATGAGACAGAGAGAACAAGGGAACCCCTAGTAAATGCATTTGGAAGGAGGCCGTCTGTTGTTTGAACTTAAGAGAGGGGACATGCAGGTTATTCAGACTGAGAGTCATGGGTTGTAGAAGAAGAGAATGACCAAAGCAGGGATTCACTGACTTGCAATGGGCCAAAGATGGCTAGAGGGTCTGAGAATGGAAGCAGACAATTGAGACAATGGGGGCTGCACCAAAAGAGTCAGATAGTAGAGGAGCATAAAGGCATTGAGATAAAGGGCTTTTATTTTCTGGAGTCAAGGCACCTCATCATTGGTATTCACAGAGGTCTTTGGAGCTTTTTGGAGGAGGAATAGTGGGAAATATCATGATTCTGAATGTGGCTGGAGGATTAGCTATTAGCTTATATACACTGCCATTCAAAATTTTTGGGTCAATAAGATTCTTAATTTATTTTTTTTTTGTTGAAAGAAGTCTCTTACGCTCACCAAGGCTACATTTATTTGATCTAAAATTCAGTAAAACAGTAATACTGTGAAATATTACAGCAATTTATTCCTGTGATGCCAAAGCTGAATTTTCAGCAGCCATTACTCCAGTCTTCAATGTCACATGATCCCTCAGAAATCATTTCTATATGCTGATTTGGTGCTCAAGAAACATTTCTAACTATTATCAATTTTGAAAAAAGTTGTGATAATAATTGGGATAATATTGTGGTTTCTGGGTGGTTGCTTACCGGCACATATCAAAAGACCACCGGCAAGTCTTTCTGACTGTTTACACCTGGTGTTAACATTAGTCTCTGGTGATCCAATCGCAAATGGACAGCACTAACTACATGGCTAAATGGGCCCAAAGTGTTTTGTGATCTGATCACATCGGATAATGTAACTCTTTATTCATGCTTATGGGTCCCCAGCAAGATCAGCATGCACCTTCACACTTGTCCATAACCACTGTGCTAAAAAGCTGGTTGTAAGTGGCTTTAAATTTTTTTTTGAAAAATGTTGAATGTGAGTCAAATACTTACCAGCATCCAGCAGCTTCTTCACAATGTGGAAGTTGGAATGGGATACACTGTAATGGAGGGCAGTGTTGCCGTTGCCATCGGCCATGTTTACGATGTGCTGCAGCAGGGCAGGGGAGATGCCTCTGAAAGCATTCAGGTAGTCCTCCACCATCTCCGCTACGGCCGTCTTCTGACTGGACACTCGGAACCACTCATGCTGCACTGTGTTCACATATGACCTCTGGAATGACACAAAATGATAAATATGATCAAGATCAGTATTGTAGTAACAGTTCCTGCCTATAACATGGAAGGAACCTCAAAATCAAAGTAAAAACATAAAATTTGTAAACAATCAAAACAAAGAGATACGTTGAGGATCTTGTTACATAATGATCCTAATTAGTCTAAATTATGTTCAATGATCAGACAGCTTTTCTGAAATTCAGGACAAATGCAGCTTTGACTTAACCCAAGACTTAACAGTAGCCCAGTCATCGCACAGCTGGGAGGGGGTCAGCAGAAATAAGTGTTGATCCAGCATTCTTTTTACACCACGTTAACCACAAAGGAGCCAATATCCTTCCCGTTTCAGGTGCGGTGAAGCACAGCTAGAAGAAACATCTAAGGGTCTGATTTACTAACAGCTTACACCAGAGCAGATCGTCTTTTGGTGTTGACATAGCACTTACAAGATTTACTGTCAGACACGCAGTGAAGAATTAGTGCTGAAATGGCTTGGACACAGTTATTTTTGTGCCTAACCTTATAGAATATGCATTTATAAGAGTTTCCCTTTCAGACGCAAAATTTATGGGAGGATTGTATTAAAATGAATCGCCCAACGCGATTTACTAACATTTGCACTTGTCAAATTACTGGTATTTGCGCCATTATTTAATGCTCCAAAAAGGCATATCTTAAAGCAGACACTAATTTGCGCTGCTCTTGGTAGATTGTGTTGGTCATTATGGAAATGATTTGGCTGTGTTCTTTCATTTGCGCATTGTCAGTAAATCACCCGCAGAAATTTCCACTCCCATTAGCGCTTTTTTGGAATTGCACTCTCAAGCTAATTTGCCCTGTTTAGTAAATCTGGCCCTAAAACTCCAATTTGCTTTGAATTGCTTGTTTGTTTGGCAAGATTGCTTACTAATAGGGATACTGGTATTGGTATCGGGCCCGATACTGGTCTCCTGTACTCGTACTCGTTAAAATGCCCCGATACCAAAAGCCGATACCACACAGCATGTGATAAGCGCCATATTCAAACAAAGAAACACCGACAACAGAACAACAGACAGCAGAAAGGAGTTAAGGATGCGCGAGCTTGTCGAGTGAATATACCTTTCTCACGGACATCACTGGAAAGTTTGTAGTTCGGTCAGATATGTCAAAAACAAGTAAGTAAAACAATGCACAAGTAACGGAACGGTAGGGAGAGAGAGAGACCGAGAGAGCGCGCGCACTTCTGTTGTGTAATCTTTGATGTTCACTCACTTAGCACACGCATCATTTGGATTAAAACTAAATCATAAAAATAAGACCATTTATAGGGGCATTCACTATAAACGTCATTTATTTTCACCCTTAAGCATACACGACTTTCTGGTGAAAGTGAATCTAGCAGCCTGTGTGAAATGCGCTAGTCTGTACTACTGTCCTCTCATTCTGCATCAGTACAAATACCTGCACGCGTTGCGCGTGTTTTGCTTGCTTGAGTGTTTCTGCATTATATGAGTGGCTTTGGAATATAAATCCATAAACTGTATATATAAATATAATATAAGGAAATATAAGGAATATAAATCATAATATAAACTGTGATATAAAAATATCACAGTTAGGAGATTTATAGCGAGTGGTTCCCTGCATTATTACAGCAAAGCGCATGATTATAGTACTAATCCGCTGCAATGGAGCAGCTATAATGCTATTAAATTAAAGATGATGTACCACAGAAATTATTCAGACCGAGTCTGGGAAAAAAACTGAGGTTTTCATGAAGCTGGATGACAGCATGCCCAGGAGACTACAGGCTGTCATTGAGGCTAAGGACTGCCCGACTAAGTATTCATAGTTGTGTCAATACTGTCATACTAACAGCTGTCTGAATTATTTTTGGTTGATTGTAATCTATTACATACCTTTCTATCAAAATTATCTAACATTATCAAGCTGAATTTGTTCTGACACAGTTTAACTCTTGAGTTCTTGTCATATTTTATTACCATTTTCTAAACTATAGCGAATAAACTGTGATAATGTGAGAAATGTTGAAGGTGTCTGAATAAATTTTGGTTTGACTGTATCTATTTGATAAATTAAGTTAACCAACTAACATTATACATACCCTTTTGTTTTCTGTACCCATTATTTAAAAAAATTTACAAATGCAATAAAAATATCGGTATCGGCAAGTACCAAAAATAAAAGTATCGGTATCGGACGAGTACTGGAAAAAGTGGTATCGGTGCATCCCTACTTACTAAGAACCATCAAAAGTGTTTAGAAAAGAGAGGATTTCACCAAATAATTTTAATAATCTGGAAGCACAGATTTGTGTGTGTGTGTGGACTGAGGGATTAGACACAGCTAAAACTTACCAAATCTTTACTAGATAAAGCCTTGGGGTCGTTGAGGTGGGATTTCAGCATGTTGCATGCAGAGAGCATCTTCTCATTCAACTCGTACCTGGGAAGAACAAAAAAAAAATTATTAAATGCATGACACTTCTGAGTACTAACCAGCATCGGACAAAGAACCCTGTGTATACAGTATAGAGTGGGAACGGGGATTCTGGACTCTGACCACATTTGACAAATATGTAAATGCTAATGTATTTTCACTATCTGCATCCAAGTAGGTAATCTGTAATATAGAGGTTGTGCTGAAAATATTTATTATCCACAACTCAAGGATTGAGTCAGTCAGATTTCAGTCATGCTCTATTTTTACTCATTAGAAAAAAAATCTGCTTGGTATTTTTTTAAGAACATCTGTGGCTAGAGCTCTTTTTGTCTTAGACGTGTAGCTTCTTGGCTTTCACAATGTGAAAAAGACAACAGACACTGCGGCCTTGTGATCTGGTTATGCAATTTAATGAACAATATCCCATGAATTATTCTTCTGGACTACACTTGGTGCCTCTTATTTCTCTCCCCAAATCCTCACTCACATCTCTCTCCTAGTTTATTTTGATTTGGTGCTTTAAACTATTATTTTTCCCCCTTCACTTCTAATTTCTCTTAGAATCTTTTACTGTTGGAACACTTGGGAAACGTAACAGACCGTAACAGAGCAGATACATTCTTTTTTTTTTTTTTTTTAATGAATGAATACATTTAAAACTCTGTAATTGTTTGTTTTTTTAATTTGTAAATTGTTGAAAATATAATGAATGGCATTTTCCATTTTGCGTGTCCCGTCTAATCGTTCAGCTCTCTCATCGATTACACTGGACACGCATTGAAATGCAAAGTGTAGGTAAAGAAGCATTCTTTTAGCATTCCAGCTAAAGAATATCCAGATACTATCCAGATATGAAATAATATTAATTCCAGGTGGAAAGAGGACTTCTTTAAGATTATGAAGGGTAGTACTTTAGTACTCTTTCTCATAACTCATGTCAGGCTTGGTATGCAGGAGTCTTACCTAATATGATAATACAGATCTGAGGTTTCACTTGTGCCTCCAAACTGTCTACTTTCATCTTTTAAAAATTGCACAATTAACATCCAAAATACCTTACATTCTATTTCTGATGCAAGAGACTCTTCAATTGGTCTACAGTCATAAATGGTGCAACACTGAACTATGAATCACTTGTTGCATCTGGATCTAAGAGTTACTGGCAATACTTGCCTCTGCCTTTTGTCTTGGCCTAAATCTTCAGTGTCTCTGTCTTCATCCACTGCTTCATTATTCCTGAATTCTTCTTTCCTCCTCTCCCTCACATTCACCATCTTGTCTTTGTCCTCCTCTTCATCCTCTGACCCAGAGGAGCTGCTCTCTTCTGAGCTGGAATCATCACTCGATGTTGTCTCATACCTACACATGACAAGCACAGATTTGCATAGTTGAATAATTGCATATTTACATGTACTCTGGAATACTTGATTCTGATTGTTCAACTGTGACACTGATTTTGTAAAATGACTGCTAAACTGTTTATTTCATTGCTCTTCATGGCAACATACCATTGCTACTTTCATGTGTCATATCACTTTGTGGTCTCTTGTTCCTCTCCAGCACAAGTTAGAATAGCTAATTGTCAAAATTAGCATTGTTTCAAAAAAGTAAGCTAGTGCCGTATAAATGAAAAAATAAATAGATATCTAAATAGAAAAAATTATTAAACTGTAGCCATAGAAAAAAGTAAACTGTAAAAACAAAAAATGACCAGCTGGGTATAGCCCTTATGGCCAACATCAGCAGAGAAAGAAGTTTTTAGAAAACACTTCTTCCATAATAAAGGTCTCTTCTGCTCATACTGAGAGAGAGAACCTACCCTCCATTTACACCAACAAACTGCAAGTTCTTTTTTGTGCCATTAGGTCCCTGATGACCGTCTTTCTTCATGATGGACTTCAGGGTGCTCTGACTGCCTAATAGAAAAAAGAAATGCAGGCAATCAATAATTTTTTTTATCATTAAAGTGGAACCAAAATGTTTACATTTTAAATCAAATATTATTCCGGGTATAAATAGTGGTCACGTTTTTAATATAGATCTACAAGTAATATTTTCTCTCCACCACAAATGTTGACAAAAATCTACACACCTATCAAAATGGAAAGAAATGCATAAAGCTGACATCAAGATTAATTATGATATTCATTGTTATTGCTGTTATGGGAAATGAAAAAGCTATATCATTAGCCAGCAACAGCTAATCAAGACCATAAGCTTGGAGCTGGCTACATTTCCAAATCTGACAGACATGTACAGTTTCCAACCCTTGTTGTCATTTTCAACAGAAGAAAGAATAATCAAGTACTGATAGTAAAAAAAAAAGTTAAGTTTTGGGGGGGGGAAACCTATGTTAGGCAAAAGAAACACATCCCGCAGCGTAAAGCTTTGGCAAGCATGTTAAGTACAGGCTTCGCTCTGCCAAATACCGAAGAGGATCGCCGCCCCTCTCCACAGAGACTGAAAAAAGAACAGTTCTGAGAACTGCCAGAACATGCCCTACAGATGGACACACTCCCTCTAACTGTCTGTGTCACTAACATTGTATGCGGTGAAGGCACTCATTATACAAGTTTCCCTTATTTTGACAGGTGAGAGCAGTTGTGTCCTGGGAACTATGTGTCTTGAATCTGTTACATGCTCTCCAGAGGCAGTCAACACAAGGGTTGTTTAATCAATAAAGCCATCCATCAAGGGGAGTTCAACATGAAGATGTGGCTTCTTTTAAGATTGTTAATCATAGTCATACAGCACGTCAAATCAACACATGCATTTTCAAAAAAAAAAAAAACTTTCAGCTGTATAAAAGCAAACAACTTAGAAATTGATTGTTTAATGCTAAAATAATTAAATATAAATATAAAAATTTAGACTTGTGTGATGCCACCGATAGAGGCCTTGCTAAGCCTTGTAAGGCCTTGTTTTTCTAGGTATGAGACTGTACATAATTATTCACTCTCAAATTATACCTCCAAGACATTATAATATAGCTCTTGCCAAAACAAAGTTGCTTGAAAAAAGGGCAATTTAAGATCACATACAATCAGAATGGTGCGTTTTCTGATTCTCTCACAGTTTAAGATAATATGTGCAGAGATTTTAGTATGAATCTGAATTCTAGTCTCTAGATATTCATCATATCAGATGTCTTTCATTGCAATGAGCCAATGGTAGTAATGTAATAAAAAGATTTCTGCTGAAGAGTGTCTGATATTGAGAATACCTCAACACATCTCCTGCTTTATCTAGAGCTGAATCATTTGACAGCACACATGGAAACACAGCAGGAACTTGGCAGCACGAACTTCAAGTCAGCACAATAACGGTCAACTACAACTGACTGCATCTGCAAAAATATATGTTCAATATATATCTCTCTTGTTTAGTGACAGAAATGGACATACCATGCAATGCTGTGGACATTTGCTGGTCCATGCGGCTTTTCTGTGTTGCTGTACCATGTTCATGTGCATTGTCAATACACACATTTTCTATCGGTGCGACCTCTGCCCTCAAACTATTCGAGTGGGAACGAACTGCACAGACCATCTGTGTTTCTGGATAAATAGGATGAGAAAACAGAAAAAAGGCAGACATGAGGTACAATAATTCAACAGCATACATTTGTTCATACCTCAGGACAATCAAATCTTAAAATAAAAGTAAAATTATTTTTTTATGTTATTTTGCTGATCCATCTGATAAGGAACAAAATATCAGGAATAATTGTTGTTTGTATCTTGAATATCTGAAATTCATCCTTGCAGATCTTAAAAGAACTAATTTTTAACATGAATGTACAAAAAAACTAAAAGAAAAAAAAACTTTCAGCTGTATAAAAGCAAACAACTTGGCAACTGATCAAGCTAAAAGCCTGCAAAATTACACAGCAACAGACAAAAATGACACTACATTTTGGTATAGATATGTTAGTAGCTGCTTATATTTAGACTTGTGGGATGCCACCGAAAGTGGCCTTGCAAATCAACCAATCAGCTATGGTTTTTCTAGGTGCAGCTGCAAATAAGGCATGATACTGTTCATAATTATTCACTCTCAAATTATACCTCCAAGACATTATAATATAGCTCCTGCCAAAAAAACTTTGGACAACACACAATCAGAATAGTGTGCTTAAGGATTCTCTCACAGTTAAAGATAATATGTGCAATGATTATGGTATGAATCTGATTTCTAGTCTCTAGATATTCCTCATGTCAGATGGTCTTTCATTGCCATGAACCAAAAGTAGTAATGTAATAAAACTATTTCTGCAAAAGAACGTCTGATATGGTGAATACCTGAGCACATCTCCTGCTTTATCTACTGAAGAATCAAATCAGTCCACAGCAGACCTGGAAACACTACATTCTTGGCAGCACTTTAGACTGACCATTGGCCATAATCCTGATGTGCATGTTAAAAAAATTATATCTCTCGAGTCCCTGCAGAGTGGAAGCAACTGTGCTAACTGCTATCTTCAGAGCATTCCATAAAAACTCATGCTAAAAGCCTGGCATTTCTAAAGAAAAGAGAACTTTTAGATTCTTGATTTTTTTAAGCCTTTCTTGGAAAAAAACATGAAGTACTTGTGCACATACTTAATGATACTTTTGATGCTCCCCGAGTCTGGTCCTATAGAGAGAAAGTCTTTACACAAAGCTTCTTTCCATTACATAACACTGAGGACCTATGAATCAGCATCAGCAAAGACAACAACTAGCCATTTAGCACAAGCTGCTGCCTTCCAAAAGAGATGAGATCATTGTTGGATTATATCCAAAGCTCCCATGTATTTTTCAGGGTCAGAGAAAACTTTGCCCTGTCAAATCGTGTCAGGGATCATTATAGACGCAAATGCACCGTGCACCCTTTTGTCTCATCCCTATTCCTCACCATACTCAGCAGGAAAATGGGGCCTGAGTTTAAACATAGCAACTTGGAGCACAGCAGTGCTTTATACTAAACATATTTCAGTGATACTTTTCTTGTTCTTCATGTATGTTCTTTGGTTCAAATTTTGGTTCATGTGAAATATTGCACATATGATAATTAAAACAAATATTTAACAACAATTCATTTATACTGACTAGAACTAGACCAGATTAATGAGGTCCTTGTAACAACACCTGTTTAAAAATCAGCAGTGGTCCTAAAAAACATTGAGCATGTAGCATCGATCAAACTGAAACTAACCTTTCACATTGTGGTCTGAGTTCTCATTCTGCCTCAGAAGATCCACATTGGAGAGTTCCTCAATACTTCCATACTTCATAACTGAATTGATGGATGATAGAGTTGTAACCAGCTCACTGTTGATGGAGCTAAACTGGTATTGTTGAGGTGGGTCGAATGCATCTGCCAGCTCACTGTAGTTCTGAGCAAGCAACATCTGCTGTTCTTGCAAGAGCTTCTGCACTCTCTCTATGTAGTGATCAAGTCCAACACCTGCCCCAGCCTGTGAGTTAATGGGTCCTGCTGATGACATTGATCCCACAGGAAGACTCTCAACTTGGATCGGGGTAGGAGACTGAGAAGGGCCACATGCAATGTTCCTTGTCTTCTGACCAACTAAAAAGTTTTCATATATGTCTGTGAGGCCAACCCCAGTCTCTTTGGTTTTGCAAGATGGCGACTTGTCATGCATACCTTCTTCGGATGCTGTAGTACCTACTGAAACTGAGCGAGTTTTTAATGTGGCCGGCACATCTTTTACAAGACCATCGCCAATGGCAATTGTACGAGTCTCCACTGGTATAGTGCTAACTTGTTTGTCTTTTGAGTATGGCTGTGTACTGGTGCAGGAATCAGTAAGAACTACCTTGTCTGTATTGGTTAACTTGCCTATTGTCTCAATTTCTGTGTTTGTGTACTGTGAGGCACACATGGGTAAGACCATGACTCCAAAGTTAGTTCTGTGAACTTCATCTGTTGCTGTGCTCTGGGTTGCCATCTCCTTGATGGGTCTGACCATTACATCCACTGAACAATCTCCACATCCAATAGACCTGAACTCCTTAATTTGTTCAGCCTTGGTTTTGCAAAGTCCTAAACCTTCGGCTGTTAATTCAGTGTTGATCCCCATTTCACATACACTTAATTCCATTCCCACACTCTGGTTGCACATCGTGACCTGCCTGCCAACACATTGATCCTTAACCTCAGCACGTTCTTGTACAACCCACTGCTCCATTAGCAACTCCGGACCCACCGAAACATGCCTTGTCTCTGGTCTGCAAATAATGCCTACTGAATTCATTTGTTGGACATGATTTGTACTTGCATTGCTAAATTCAACATGGTTGCCCACACCGTGGCTTTGTGTGGACACTCTGGCCTCCACTGAAGTGCTGTACATCTCTGGCCTTGCCATCATACCCTTGTCTGCCTTTTTTCTCGATCCAGCCACTTGAAGCTGAAGCTTTAGCTTTCCCATTTCCATTTGGTGGGTGGTCTCCTTAAGTTGAACCTCCAGTCTGTAGATCTTTTCTTTCAGGGCTTCGATAGTCTGGTGCTGCATCTCCATTTCAGCTTCTACTTCACTACTCATACCTAGCATGGCTTCAGTCACACCAACTCCTGTGCTCCTCAACTCCTGCTCTGTTCCCACAGCCACATCTCTGTTTTGCCCAGGTGACCTCCGATATACAACTACATTGTTCATGTTCTCATCAGCTCCGACACCAATGGACTTGCTCTCACTCCTCTGCCACTGGACTTTTTGGTTTGTTTTCCCCTCTGTTTGGTGTAAGCTGTGCTTCCTTTTCTCACCATTATCCTGCAGGTTCCTCTCCAAAGCCTCCACTTCAGCTGTCAGTTGCCTGAACTCTTGTAGCCTTTGAGTTCTCTGCTCAGTATTCTCCATCTCCTCAATGTGAAGTTCAGAGCCTGTCCTGAGCTGGGTCAGTGGCTCATACTGATCAGCACTGCCAACACTATAGGAGCGCTTCCTGAAGCCTCCACCTGGACTTTGCCCTGCTACCGTAGAGTTCTTCATCCGAGACACTAGTTGCCTTTTTTCTTCTTGCAAGACTGAGATCTTGACTTGAAGGATTGGGATGGTCTTTACTTGCTCCTCCAGTTCTTTTAGTCTCTTTAGAGCCACTACCATCTGTTCTCGAATGTGCTGGAGGTGCAGGGGGCTAACATTGGTCACTGGTGTGGTCATGCCTGAGCTGAGGGGACTGTGGCGGATCGAACTGCCCATAGAGGATGTGAAGTAAAGATTGTACTCGCCATTGCCTAGATGTCCATTATGCTGAAAAGAATGTGAGTTGGGTGAACCCTGGCTTGGCCCATAGGAGCCACTGTAAGAGGACAGGGAACTGGAAGAGCCCATTCCTCCAAAACTGGCTAGTCGACGACGAGGCGGCTCATTGACTGGTGGCTGTATCAGGAGCCGCTCCTGTTCCAATCGCCTTCGGGTCTCCATCAGTGTTTTCTCCACCTGGGGATTATGGCGAAGGCGGCGGGGAGAAGGTGGAGGCAGCAGTTGCTTGGTCTCAGGGACGTTCACAAAGGCTTGGGGAGCCTCATGGACGTGGGCAGTATGGCCAGGGGGGGCTACCTGGTTCTGAGGCATAAAGTAGACGGGCAACTGTTTGCTCTCATCGCTGTTAGAAGAGGACAAGGAGTCTGTTGAAGTCCACTCAGTCTGGCCACTGCAACTGCTCTGAGGTGGCGGCACAGACCTGGACACTTTTGGCTTCCTTTGGATGTTTAGCTTCTTGATGGTGTTGCCCCTCTCTATGTCATCCACATACTTAAGGAAGTCCAGGTCTAGCTGATAACCATACGGGGTTTCCAAACAGTAAGGGTCCTTCTCATCATGATCTTTTTCTGAAAAAAAAAAAAAGTTAAATTAGTTGAATATGTTATCTAATCACTCTACAATTTATTCAATTATTTTTTTTAAATATCCAAAATGTCAGAGAAGAAAATGTATAATCGGTCCTTAAAATTGGTTACATTTTTTTAAAGCTCTGTAACACCATATAACTTTGTGGATGCAAATATTCCCAATTATGATAATTTCCTTTATGCAATATTACACAAATATTAAACACCATATGTGGTATTGAAGCCAAAGCAATACAATAACAACAAAAAATGTATTGATTTAAACAGCCAGCTAGTCTAAAAAGTTGATTACTACACAGAAAGAGCACAGAGTCTAAAAAATAAGTTCTCTTTTTGACAGAATGGTTCTCCATTCCCTGTTACATTAAGACATATACAGTATGCAAGTCTCTTACCAAAAGGTGTCACTCCTGTGGTTGTAAGCCCAAAGGTGTGATAATGGTGTGATCACAACCGTCATACCCAGTAATCATAACAGTGTGAGTCAGTCATTACAACACCCCTTTACACTTACACAATACATTGTTAAGATTTTGCCAAGAAGAGTCAAACCATTAACTAACAGAAACTGAACTTTCCATCTATCGATTTCCAACACCAGATTGTAAAGATGTATTCTGCACAACTTCATGGCAAAACAAACTCCATGTGTTTGCTGAGCATTTGCAAGGGGAGGGTAACTGGGGGTGGGGTTAAGGGAAAACAAGGAGAGCAAATATTTATTTCTACCCAAAGATGTATTTGGTTCAATGCAACTGGCAATACCTTAAACATTTCACTCACTCACTACCTAGCAGACAAGAAATGGCTTCACAGAGAGGCAAAAACTTTAATGGTTTCTTTTTAGCTAAAAGCCAAGGAATATCCATCAACAGAGCTTATATCACAGTCCAAATTCCTCACCAGACAGAGAATTCCTCCCGTCAGTTCGACAGATTAACTCTCTGGAAGCCAACACACTTTTTGATGATTTAGAGAGCAGACACAGTGCATTAAGAACAATCAACAAACCATTAAATATATTTTCTTTGTACCTTTTAAGGAAATATGTAAAAAGCTAGAAAGTTTACTTGACCATGTAACACTGCCTTCCGTGTCCCTTATGTAAACTTAATTGAAAGGAGTTTTGAGAAGGTTAAGGCAACCTAATCCCTCATTGTTCAAGCGTCACTTACCCCAAGTCAAACAGCAGTCCTCATGCAGCGGCGCCTGTTCCCTTACAAGCCGTAATAGAGTTTTATAACTTGAACAAGCTGCAGACTGCCTCCCCTCACTCACTGAGCACTTTCTCAACCTTCACTCCATAAGGGGAAAAAAATTCCACTATTGGTGTAAACTTAGCCTAGCTCAGCGCAGCCTTTGATAGGCTAAATGCCTCCACCAATCATGCATCACTTACACGGTTTCTTCTGTCTTGCCTCTCTCAAAGTGTTCTTTAAACACTTCGTAACCCCTTCAAACAGTGGTCCCTTTTTAAGCACTCTTTCTAGGCATGTCTTTGTCATATTAAGGAGCCTAAACTCAGCAGACACATAATACAAGGTTCATTTAAGCTTTTGCTGCTCCTTAATGTGAACTATGTTCAAAACACCAATATATGGTTACATAAATATTCTTTATTTAACCGCGCAACAATAATTCAACCTCACTGACAAAACCTCTTTTACTGTATTTGCACTGCAACAAATGCTAGCTTGTTCAACACACCAGCTAGCTTTGCTGACTATAGCAAGAGCACAACAGCAATGTCATGGAGAGCGAGACAAGCTTGTCTGGTACGAGGAACAGACACTTGGGCAGCTGAGTGTTGACCTCACTGGTGAAGGGGGGGGGGTGAGGGTTGGTGGGGGTGTGGTGGGGGGGGGGGGGGGGGGGGTGTAAACCTGCAACACTAAAGGGGCAAGCGAGAAGCGAGGGAAACAAATGAAAGCAGCGTGACAAGCAGCTCCAAGAATAATCCCCCCACACTCTCTTTTAGCAGTCTAGAATTACACTACCCACCATTAGATACAAAAACAGCCAAACAGCCATCAGATCAAAATAGTTTATGTTACGGGCAACGTACTGAAGCAAACTTACTCTATGATGGAAAGCACTTTGAATGGTGTGAGCTAGGCTGGTCTAAAGTTCAGCAACGACCTGGCAGCAAGTAAAAGATTAAAAAATGACCAAACTGAGACAGCACTTACAGAAAATATCATAAAGACAAATATTCGCACTCCACCTGTGTAAATTTAAAATGGATGGTAGTCCGCTCCTGTAATGGGTGTAGGCTAAGGTTTCCTACTCATAGGTTGCTTTAGACTGCAAGTTATAGTCCTTGACACAAGGGGGGAAAAATGAAAATTGCCGGGTGATGCAACCTTTTTTTTAAGAAAAAATGTGATTGGCTAAAACAAAAGTAAGGATATGGCAGCAACCAGTAAGAGAGTAGAAAAAGCAAGAGATCTGGTAGGTGGAAAAAAACATGACACTTGAGCATTTGGCATGTCTGTTGTCAAAGTTATTTGTGGACAAAACGAGCAGAAAGAGACACCATGTAAATGGTGTTTATAAGTGGTATGGAATACTGTGAAATCTACAGGAAGCTTTATTGTTCAAACAATGACAAATGATTATGTCAATATGAAGAAAAAAATATTAAGTACATTCAGTCCACATTAGGAGTGATTTAATGACTGTCCAATCTGTCTAGACCATTTAAAAAGGTCAAAATTTGTATCCGATTTGGAAGAGGGGAAATGGTTTGAACATGGAAATAGTTCTAAAATATGAAACTAGGGGTGTTTCTTCCTTTTTTTAAATATGTTTTCACTTGCATTTGCCAACAGACAGGATGGTGTGAATTATCTCAGCTAAAATCTCACAAGACAATGTTTGACCAAATGTAACATTAGTGTCATGTAAACAGCTGAAAAAAGATGTCCACAAACAGCTGTACTCTTTTTCCTGCTTGATCCGTGCACTAATAATTCTACAAGAGGTGGACTGAAAGGTACATTAGTACAAGTGTGCCTCGCAATCTTTGAGTTTAAAAGGTCATGGCTTATCTATGGTGTCTAACAAAAACTGTCTGACTAAATGTCTGAAAGCATGTCAACAAGTAGCTGCTAAATATTTGAGCGATCAGCATTACATTGTCACCAGACAACATGCTGCCTTGCAAAAGTTCACACTTTATTTTAAGGTCCAGTTCTCGGTATTAACTAACTATTAACTATGAATTTTGCCTCAATAAACTCCTAATTACTGCTTATTAATAGTTAGTAAGGTAGTTGTTAAGTTTAGGTATTGGGTAAGAATGTAGAATATGGTCATGCCGAAAATATGCTTTATACGTACTATTAAACAGCCAATATGCTAGTAATATGCATGCTAATAAGCAACTAGTTAATAGTGAGAATTGGTCAGTATACTAAAGTGTTACCCAAAAGGTCTGTAGTTCAAATTTGTTTTTGGCCTCTTTTAGGTTCTGCCTATTACACTGGCGCTCTATTGCAATACAACACTCATGAGAGTATTCATTACCAATTACAAACCCCTGAGGACAATGTTTATAGTTCTCATGTCACACAATGAAATCTCAGTGGATCTCTCACAGGGTTCAGGATCACCTTGGGCACGGATCTGCTGAATGTTAGCAATGAAAATAAACGTCTATTTGAATGTCAAGCCTTTGATGCCCAAATCCATGATCTGGGAAGAAAAACAAACTTCATAAAGCTTGTTTTGCTAACCACAAAACCTATATGGAAATTTGAGAGATCAGCATGTCAGGAATGACCTTCACCCAAGTTATCTTTCACAGCAGGAAAACGTGAACATGTGCATTTATTTTGACCTAAACAGAAGAAAACATGTAGGAAATTGTTACCTAAAAAGTTATATATGAGCACTTGATATCATTATCAAGTAAATGAAGACCATATAAAGACCATTATGAACTTTTTGGCTGCATACAAGAATCACTGAAGCTATAAATAGTTGAATATATACAAGGAAAACATGACCAATTACAGTTCAATATGCAAATATTATGATAAAAGAAGCCTGTAAGCCCCAGCTAGAACTTGTGAACATGTATATAAAAAATCTTTGAAACATGCACCTGGAACATGTCGATGTCTTTCAGAAGGCATTTCAGGCATGCGCACTGCAAAAACTAAAACCCACATCAGTGGCCTCCAGATCTTTACAATGCCAGTTTGCTTAAAACAGTCCAGTACATTAACAATGCAAGTTACAACATTACCTACTGCACTGATGCTATAGAATAGGACAGGGGGTGTGATATTTCCTGGTGGATACGAAAAGAAAAAACATGTTGTACAAGACCCTCAAATGAAAACTCTTTAAAAAATTATCTTTAACGAAGTAACTACTAACTAGGGTTGGGTATCGTTTGGGTTTTTTTCGATACCGGTGCCAAATCGATATTTTTAAAACGGTTCCGGTGCCTAAACGGTGCCTGAGCCGATACTTATTAAAGAATAGAGAAAGAATAGAGAATGCTAGTGTTAGAGGCTCTTTTTCTTTATAAATAAAACAAGTAGTTAGAATAGAAATAGAATAGAGGGTGCAAATGTTAGAGGATCAATTTTTTTAATAAAAAAAAAACAAGCAGATAAAATTAGAAGTAGCAAGTTAGAATAGAGAGTGCTAGAGTTAGAGGGTCAAATGAATATGAAAGAGATGTGTTTTCAGCCATTTCTTGAAAATATTAAGGACTCAGCTGCTTGGATTGAGCTGGGCAGGTCATTCCACCAGGAGGGAACAGTTAAAGTAGAAGTGCAAACCTTTAACCCACTTGGGAAAATCATCCCATGGCAACAGTTTAAAAGTAGCCCAATTCTGTGGAAAAAACGCGGACTTGGCAACCCTGCATCCAACAAGAGCTACCGGAGTCAGTTTTGACTGATCACAGGTCGAGAATAAGGAGAGATGACTGACAAGACCATGCTGGAGTATTTGCTGCTCAACAGATTCTGAGCTCATTGACAAAAATCTGATTTTGTAAGATGTGCTCCCTTTACACAGAGTGCGTGTGATCGTGAAATCAAAAGTGAAAGTAAACAGCGCAAACGCTCATTCAAAAATATTTAAATACTCCGCATACTGAGAGCGGCTCCCTGATGGACAAGGGTATAACTGCAGCCTGGAGATCTCCAAATGGGGGTGGGAACTCCAAAACGGGGTGGGAGCTCCAAAATAGGGCGTGGCTTCCTCCCATTGACAGACAGGCACATGACACGCATGCGCAATTTTTCCCCCCAATCCACTTCAATGCAAATCCACTCCGCCCCACAGCTGATTCTAAAGTTTTTATTGGTTGTGTCAATTAAAGTGTTGAGTTCCTACACTATGCTACAAAAATGCTAACCCCTAAACCTACCCCACACCTGACCCTAACCTTAACCAGTGAAATTGACTGCATGGTGGGACTGGCGCTGAATAGCGTCATCATTAGATCACAAAAGGAAGCATTTGACTGGTGTTGTGGAGTAAAAAGGTTATAATGTTCTCTTTTGTTGGACAACAGGTTTAAAAATGTGAATACAAGGGAGGTTTAGCTTTAGGCATTTTAATTTAAGTATGTTTAGCTTAGTTACAGGAAGGCTACCTGCTGCCATCAGAGCAAGTGTAATTACTGCATTCACGCGCTCCTCGGATGCTCTCATTTCCAGAGTTGTGCTTTTAAATCGGAATGTGAAAACAACATGGACACGCTCGTTACCACAAAGATGTGTTGGATTTGTATTATTAGAGCTTTCCAACTTGAGTTCACGTGCATTTTCTCAGTCGGGAAATTATTTTTCACGTGCGGTGCCAGTGATGATGCTTCTTACGTCCATTTCGGAGAACCGGAGGAAATATTTCAATCGATCGCTCAGGCATGGCACTGAAATGAGGCACCAAAATCTGCGTTCTGATTCGGTTCTAGTACATACCGGTTAAATAGGTACCGGTGCCATATTGGTACCGGGTTTCGGTACCCAACCCTACTACTAACACAATAGCTTGAAACCTGAAATCAAAAATACAAAACAGCAAAAGACAGACCTTTAAATGCCTAGAGCACTGAATATAATACGGTTTTGTGACGTACTGGGACAGAAGTTTGACAAGTAGTACTGTAGCAGGCTAGCACTACTGGTCTGAGCATATCAGAGTCTTCTCTCAAACACATACACACACAGAAGAGAAAACAGAGGCCCTTTTTCTCACTCCGGCCTGGTATTTCCTGACCCACGTACTGGGACAGAAGTTTGACAAGTAGTACTGTAGCAGGCTAGCACTACTGGTCTGAGCATATCAGAGTCTTCTCTCAAACACACACACACACAGAAGAGAAAACAGAGGCCCTTTTTCTCACTCCGGCCTGGTATTTCCTGACCTGGCCCATGGAAACCACGTCAGCCTCCCAGTTTAATTATCCCAGAAATCCACGTAATTTTCAAGACCACACTAACAAACACACACAGAGCCATTAAGCAAGCACAACAACAATGCTGGAACAGATACAGAAGCTTCTCTAAGAATAGTCCTGCCATGAAATAACAGAGCGAAACCCAGAGAAACAGTGAACCGATTCAGTATTAAGCACTCATATTAACTAAACCTGGGATACATTCCAGACTAAAGCTAATTCAGCCAATATTAATAGTAACTGAACCAAGAATATCAGAAGGAATGGCGGTAAATTACATGCAGGGTACATGTAGGGTACTTCTATTTTTGTATACAGCAATTTGCTTTGAAGCTTTGTACACTCTAGATCAGAATAAAAGCTTGACTTTATCGACAGTCAATACACAAAGAAACAATAAAGATGTTTAAATGTTAATTAGGTACCAGATCACTTGTATAGCAACGAACATTGTAACTCAACAGTAATCAAGTGGCCGTAATACTACTGTCCAACAATTTAGCACGTCCATTAGCCCTTCAATATTTACATGCTAATCAGCTAGAACTCTAGACCTCATAATGGCACGGCTTGGCAGCCTTGTTCAAGACCAAGTGCTCTGGCCTTAGTTTGCTGTGGAGCCGCCATATGGAAAGGGTCCAAGACAACACAAAATCTGCTTTAGGCTGTTACTGACCTGAATTTCATTGTGCAAACATCAAAGGTGACAACCACAGACAACCAAAATGCCCAAAGAAGATAAAGAAGCTAACTATTGACCGAGTTAGATTCATTAAGATGATTCTGATCTACAACAAAAACATGCCTGCTTGACATTTAAAGTATCATCAACATGACCTTTTGTCAATAAGCTGGCTACATGGCCAAAATGGAGCAAAATCCATGGTTTCAAATCCTAGTTGAAATCAACTTGGGGATCAATTAATTTCTACTGAATCACACAATATAAAGTGAATGACATAACAGTTCTTCTTATTATGTTGTAGCTCTTTCACTTTATTTTCAGGAAGAATGCACAGTGGAATGTGTTGACGTTGTGGTTGTGTGTTCAGAGCACGGCAAGGCTGACAAGCAATATTTCACTGCATGCTGCGAAAGTCACACTTCTATACGGTGTTAGACCTGCAGGACTGTACATACATACTACATATTTAGCATCTCAAAACACACAAGCATCTGTAGTTCATATATCCATATGTTTATACATATATTCATGTTCATATATCTGTTCATATGCTCACCTGGGTCTTCACTTGGTTAAAGCTGAAGTGTGTACATTTGCAAATTTTTTATGTTAAAAAACTTTCTCTATTTCCATCTTAGTTTTTTTTTTTAGCATCGCAACCAGTTCAACAAACAACAAGGAACAATTGGCTCAACCCGTGGTGTGAGTTTGGGGTGGGACTGTTAAGAAGACAGGGAGGAGTGTTTAGGAAACCTGTTTGACAGCAATTATTTTTGCAATTCCATTTGGTGACTTTAGTGGTGCCAAAATTACACACTTCAGTTTTAACTGAGAATAATTGTAGGCATAAACACTGATGATTTATTAGCGAACAGATCATTAGACAATCAGACTAATTCAAAGGGAGGGGTATTACCTGAGGCATTGCCGTTAACGTGCATGGTTTGGGCCATTGCCGCAGACACTTCGCTTGAAATCCCACAGAGAGCCTGAATGCACTCATGCAAATGCCATGCATCAAATCAGCTTGCCATGCAACCTGCAAACTGGACAAAACACAAAGCACAAAATGTCAGACACAATGGCACATGCATGATTCACAAAAACAAATACACAAACACACACTATGAAAAATAAAAAAATAGGTGAAGTTCGTGAAACAAATCATGGGCTCGGAGTTGATATAGGTGAGGCCTAAGCTTAGTCATGCACCTTAGTGCTGTAATTTTGTACTTGTGTGCATGAACTTACGGGTAGTTCATCCAAAACATGAGATTCATTTAGGTCATTTAATATTTAACAACAAACAGAACCTTAACCTTCAAATGGTGGGCATATAAAATAACCTTGTGACAAATCCTAGTTGAAATGTTAGTTAACTCAAAAAGTAGAATTTTGTCATAATTTACTCATTAAATTTCAGGCTGTTTCTCACACAAAGCTATTTTGTATAGTTTCAAAATACTTGGTACATGAGCACTGGCATCTTATATGATGCTTCTGATTATGTTTTTTTGTCATTTTGAGCTTGACAACACAAGTCCTCATTCACTTTCATTAATTTGTAAAAGAGTGGACAGGATGTTCTTAAAAAATACACCTTTTGCATTCCACGTAAGAAAGTCAGTCAGTCATACAGGTTTGGAACAACATGAGGGTAAGTAAATGATGACAGAATTGTATAACTTTTGGGTGAACTATTAATTTTATAACTTTTTTTCATTTGACTTGCCATGTATTGAAAAGCCCAGACAAAGCTAGCCTTATAGCCAAACAAGGTCGGGTAGGGTAAGTAAATGATGACAGAATTGTATAACTTTTGGGTGAACTATTAATTTTATAACTTTTTTCATTTGACTTGCCATGTATTGAAAAGCCCAGACAAAGCTAGCCTTATAGCCAAACAAGGTCGGGCACTCAATCACCTTATAAGAGCGTCAAAATGAAACTGTACTCATTCTAAATTAGCACTGAGACTGGGAGATGGGCCAACTTCAAAAGCAATAAGCCCAAATAAAGATCAGAAATGAGGGGCAACCAGCACACAATCTGCTTCCATCTCAAACAAAATTATTCAAATTAATATTGATTCATATCGATTCTGATGCCAAACTTTATTTTGTGTGAAGGAGAAGCTGTTTGAGCATCAGTAATATAAAAAACTAAGTATATAACTCAGTATTGCTGAATTCAGCATTCAGTATGAGCCTTAAAAAAAACACTTAGATACTAAAGACAGCAGAGCGCTGACGGAGCAGCAGACATGCATGTGGGCTGCAGATAAAGTGGTGGGTCTCATAAACCCCCAGTGGAAGAACGGCAGGAAGAAGGACCAGTGGGAGGTCTGCAATGTTCTCTGAAGAACACATACTTGGGAAACTAGTAAAAACAATGATTGGACCAGTCTGAGTATTGTGAAATACAGGACATGTTATGAAATTTCCTCCAACTCACACAAAAAAACACAAACTCACATATTACAACTACAATAAAAACAACATGTCATTTTTTTTTTGGCAGACACATGCAGCATGGCCAAAGTTCACATCCAAACTGAGGTTACCACTTTGAAGTGTTGTGCAATGTCTTATTCAACAGACACCAAAACAAAATGTAGCTGATGTTTGTGAAGTTTCGAAATTTGTATGAATAATGTTAGATAACTTTGAAAGAAAGGTATGTAATGGATTACAATCAACCAAAAATTAGACAGTTGTGTAAATGCTGTCATACTAACAGCTATCAATACTTAGTCGGGCAACCCTTAGCCTTAATGACAGCATATAGTCTCCTGGGCATGCTGTTATCCAGCTTCATGCAAACCTAAACTTAAATTTTTTTCCCCAGACTCGGTCTGAATCATTTTTGGTCCAAAATGTATAGCAGTTTTACGGGTAGCCCACTGTACGAAGAATTTTTGGGTATAATTTGTCACAGTTTACTTTATTTTGCTATCCTCAATTACAATATATATATACATATACATATACATATATACATATACATATATATATACACATATACTGTATATATACACATATATATATATACATACATACATACATACATTGAACAAAATTATAAACGCAACACTTTTGTTTTTGCCCCCATTTTTCATGAGCTGAACTCAAAGATCTAAGACTTTTTCTATGTACACAAAAGGCCTATTTCTCTCAAATATTGGT
>NW_015505808.1:275305-289518 GCF_001515645.1 Sinocyclocheilus grahami | reverse complement strand
AGTGCCAGATGCCATCGAATGTGAGCATTTGCCCACTCAAGTCGGTTACGACGACGAACTGCAGTCAGGTCGAGACCCCGATGAGGACGACGAGCATGCAGATGAGCTTCCATGAGACGGTTTCTGACAGTGTGTGCAGAAATTCTTTGATTATGCAAACTGATTGTTGCAGCAGCTGTCCAGGTGGCAGGTCTCAGACGATCTTGGAGGTGAAGATGCTAAGTCTTAGATCTTTGAGTTCAGCTCATGAAAAATGGGGGCAAAAACAAGTGTTGCATTTATAATTTTGTTCAGTGTATATATATATACAGTATATATATATAAAGAGAGAAAGAGAGAGAGAGAGAGATAGATACACATACATATATATATACACTGTATATACATATATATATATATATATATATATAAAAAAAACGCACATCCATTAGACATTTTCTTGGTCATGCTGCAAAGGTGCATGCATGCAGATGTGACCGACTAAAAAGTGCACCTACCTTGCTCAGTCATTCTTAAACTTCTTCAACATATAGTCACAGGGAATGGTGTTACTACAACCTTGCAGGAAACTATAAGCCAAAACGTCTATGCAAGGTGGAGGGTGTATTACAGCTAAGATTAGCTAACTTGCTCAAATGTCAGAGGTCCTATAAGAGGAAAGGATGTATCCGTCCGTGTTGAACAGATCCGTGACCAGACTTTAACAAGAGACCCTCTGTGTAAAGATAGAAGATGTCTAATCAAACACCCTTTCAATGTTAAGTCCTCTGTTGGCACAATGGCATCAACAAGGTTGCTTGTTAATAGCAAACAGGGTCAGCCCAGCACAGATTGACGTGTAACTGCAGGTGGATCATTCTGATAGCATGAAGAAACAAAAAGGCGTGTTTTATAATTTTTATTCACTCACTCCCTATTCTCAACATCCTGTTGGCAAAGTCTGTACTTGAATATTACAATATAAGGGAATCTCTTTGAAAAGAAAAATGAAAGAAGAGATACAACACAGTCAAACACCACTAAACTTATAACAGTCTTCTGCTTACAGCAAGGACAGACGTTCTCATACTTGTTTCAGGTACGTCAGTGGGATCTAGCCATTAACTAGTTGAACGATAAAGAAAACACTGACTCTGAAAAGACTGACAACTACTGAAACATATATAATTGATAAATTAAGACATCTGTAATCAAACAGGGCACATAATGCCTTGCTATATAGGGGCAAGAAAATGAATACCGATGAGAAAAGAAAAGTTTAATCAATAAATTGGAAACCTTTTATAAATCGGTACTGCTACCCTATTAAAATATTCAGTTCTGGCAACTAGGAAAGAGTATACAAAGACTTGTTGCTATCTATATTTTATGTTAAGACAGTTTCATAAATAGCGACAAGCGGGAAAGTGACAGAAAATTTCTTACACAAGAAACGTGGCATGCTAGTGGGAGGTATTGCACACCTCCAGAGGTGAGGGCAGGGTAGCATGACGAGGCAGTCATCTGACACAACACTATAGCTAGAGGCAGCATTTAAACATGGAGTGCAGGTCCATACAAAGCTCTGCATTCAAACACACACACACACACACACACACATTCTACTGTTGAAGATAGATCTAAAATGGGAGTGGAAACGTGTATTGCTTTAGAAAAATGCACCAACACACCTAGTTTCCCTGTAACTTGTCATTATATCACACCTTCCACAGAATTCATTTTAAATGGTTAATTTACAGAAAAATGTAAAAAATTATTACTTAATCGCGTTGTTTCTGTACATGTATGATTAACTTCTTTGGAACACATAAGGAGAAATTTAGAGGAATGCAGAGGATTCTTGTGCTATATTTCAAGTGTAGTGAAAGCATACATTAGTTCAGTGGTTTTCAAACCTCTCCACGAAGTACCCCCAGCACTGCACGTTTTGTATGTCTCCCCATATCTGACACACCCACTTCAGGTCTTGCAGTCTCCACTAATGAGCTGATGAGTTGAATCAGGTGTGATAGATGAGGGAGACATACAAAATGTGCAGGGCTGGGGGTACTCCAGGACAGGTTTGAGAACCACTGCACTAGTTCATACATTAGTGAAGGCATACAGAAAAAACATATCAAGTTTACATATTTCCCTCTGCCAGAGCTCTAAAATCTTGTTTAAAAATGGAATGTGAAGAGTCATGCCAAGTTTATGTAAACGGGGAACTCTGAGATACACGTCCATTCAAAAGTCTGGGGTTAGTAAAAAAAATTTTTTTTTTCAAACTTTTATTCAGCAAAGTATAAAATTTATCAAAAGTCACAGTAAAGACATATTACAAAATATTTCTATTTTCTACAAAATTCTATTAAGCAGCACAACCGTTTTCAATATTTATAATAAGAAGAAATGTTTCTTGAGCACCAAATTAACATAATAGAACGATTTCTGAAGGATCTGTGACACTGAAGACTTGAGTAATGGCTGCTGAAAAATGAAAATTTAATTTTACCATTACATTTGAAAATATATTAAAACAGCAAACAGTTATATTAAATTGTAATGTTGTTTCACAATATTACAGATTTTACCTTTTTTTTTTTTTTCAAACAAATGCAGCCTTGGTGAGCAAAACAGACTTTAAATAAAATAAAAAAAATCTTACCACAAACTTTTGAACGATATGTGTGAAAGATATGACTGCTACGTTGGAGGGGAAGATAATCAGTTTCTCATACAAAGCTATCATATGGCGTCAGTAGTCTTGAAATATAGTGGAGTCATATGGGCTACTTTTATGCTGCTTTTTATCAATTGAGGATTTTGAAAGGCTAGTCACTGTATGATTTTTTTCTCTTTTTTTCATAGAACACAAGTGATACAGGGTGAGCAAATGGCAGAATTTTAGTTTCCTTTAAAGCTTTTCGAACGAACCACATTATAAACCTGAGACCACCTATAGAGCCTTATGCAGTTCTCACAAAAATTCAAATAATTGGTCAAAGTAACATGATGAGCTTTATGTCCTCAGGGGAGGAGGTGCATCTGAGAGGCCACAAGGCCATTTCAGATATTGCTGTTGTAGTTTGAGATGGAGCTGCAGGTGTGTCCATTGACAATTTTCAGCGAGGGGCTCCTGACATTCATAATCTGACATAACCTGAAGCAAGAAAATTTAGAGTATATGCTCAAGGTGAAACGATTTAGATGACCGGATCATTTTATGACCAAACCAGCCAAGATAAGTAAAACTTCCCAATGCTACTTCCTTCTGAAAGTGTAAGCCAGAAACACACTCACATGCACAAACTCCCTTTTGATCTTGCACACCAACATCTAAAAGCACAATACAATCATAAACACCATTTTTCAAACACTTAACATCAGCCACAGTCATTTGAAGATAAGAGTTGGAGGAAAAGGGGGATTTGTCAGCAGCAACTTGACCATGAAAGCAGCCAGCTGAATTTCATCATGGCGCTGAGCTTTGAATAAGCCAGAACTAAAGAACTTCAGAAAAAAGAGGGGCTGAACACACCTGTGCATTCGTGTTAGCTTCTGCCAGGGAGGCCAAAGGTCTGACCCAGGCTCAAATGCCCCCAACCATTACTTACGACAACCATGCTGATCCCCTTTCTTCCAAATCCAGCTTCAAAGCTTATAATTATCTTGACAGGCACAGGGGGGTTCTGAAACTGCAAACCATTTTTATTCTGTCTTTGGGTTTCAGCCTACACTCTTAAAAATAAAGGTGCTTCAAAAGGTTCTTCACAGCGATGCCATAGAAGAACCATTTTTGGTTCCACAAAGAACCATTCAGTCAAAGGTTCTTTAAAGAACCATCTCTTTATTACCTTTTTATAATCTGAAGAACCTTCTTTCGCCACAAAGAACCTTTTGTGAAACAGAATGGTTCTTCAGATGTTAAAGGTTCTTCATGGAACCATTTAGACAAAAAGGTTCTTCTATGGCATCGTGAAGCACCTTTATTTTTAAGAGTGTAAGCAATGTGAAACTCAAAGAAATCATCTTTACATGCAAAGTCAGACAAACACTGCAGCATATTAAGAGTGCTGCATTGGATTATTAAATGCATAATTGAAATAATTCAACCACACGGTCATTACCCGGTCCATCTGAATCAAATGTATCCAGGATATTCCAAGAACCCAACATCAACTTGCTGGAAAAGTCAAACTTTAAACTTTGAGTGCAAACTCCTGCAGGCGACTGATGCATTAGACAGCCAGTTCTAAACTGAAGATCGGGCTGAAAGGTCCTAAACCTGATCTAGGTCAGCTAAATATAAAGACTAATTTAAGCCCTGAAGAGAAAGTGACTTAATCATAACCACAGACCAGTTAACAGAGCCTATTTTTGTCATTATCACCCTCTTGTCTGGTCTGTTCGCCTTAAAACGGCATCCTGCGATACAACTCTAGATTCACTAGTAAGTGCAGGCAAAGTGTTTGCTAATCAGTAACAAGGACATCACTCTAAGCTTCTACAGCCTCCTCCTGTTTGCATGAAACATAAATATATGCAATATATTATAGAATCTATGAAATAAACAAATGCATTTTGTTACTTCTTGAACTTTATAATAGTTTATAACTCAAAACAAGACAACAAACAGCATGAAATGGACACTGTTTAGAACAAATTTGTCTGACTCCAACGCAAGACCATATAAAGAGTCTATTTGTGCCTTTCCAAACCAAACCACCTTATCTAGTGTTGTCAAAGGTTATTGAGATATTTAAGATGGTAGAAAATAAGATTGTTGTGGAATGCCTTAATAAAGAATGATTATAGATAAACTATACTGTTCAAAAGTTTAGAGCCGGTAAAACTTTTATATTAATTTAATATTTTTTTATATTAATATATATATATATATATTTTTTTTTTTTTCTCTTCTGTTTTAAAACTTTAAAAAAAATGTTTTTTAATACGCCTCTTATGCTCACCATGGCTGCATTTGTTTAATCAAAAATACAGTACAATAATATTGTGAAATATCAGTATCAAGATTAAGAAATATTCATTTAAAATAATTGCTTTCTATTTTAATATATTTTAAAATGTAATTTATTCCTGTGATGGCAAACTGAATTTTCAGCAGTCATTACTCCAGTCTTCAGTGTCACATGACCCTTAAGAAATCATTCTAATATGCCGATTTGTTGCTCAAGAAACATTTTTTTATTATTATAAATGTTGAAGACAGTTGTGCTGCTTAATATTTTTGTGGAAACTGAAACATTTTTCAAGATTCTCTGATATTGAAATATTGTGTAACATTATAAACATCTTTACTGAAACTTGAGGCCAATTTAATGCATCCTTGCAAAATAAAAAAAAAATCAATCTATTACAAAAAATCTTACTGACCACAAAACTTTGTGTAATGCATATAGCAAGACCAATCTTATTCCTGCATTTGAGAAATTTGAGGTAATAATAGTGCATTTTTATTTGCATGAATAGTCAGAAAATATTACATCGCCTCTGTTCTATTGAACAGTGTAATATCTGATAGAGCATGACATTGACTTGCACTCAGTGCTGTGTATTAATGATAGCTGCTTTTGAAGAATAGCCGAGATCCGTCCTTTATAATCCAAAAATCTAATGTTAAATTGCTAAGTAGCTTAATTATAACAGAAAGGGTTGCATGAGCTAATATACACAGTAGAATATGTTGTTACAAATGGACAAAAAAGGTCTTTCAAAAGTAAAAAGCTGCCCAAATGCAGTAAAATACCTTACAAAACATTAATTGGTTTTGTTCATGCATTTTTATACTTATTTGCTAGTAGTTGGTGTCTATTCATGACCTGAGCACAGATTTAGGAGGCCGATTTGGAATGCACCTCTGATTCCAGTTCTTCTCTATTTTTGGAATGTGTTTCATCTCTTAAAGCTGGACTCTATAACACCAGGAACTAATCCACAAAGCACAAACACACATTTACTAAATGGGGACATTCCATAGACTTTTATTGTTTTTATATATAAAACTAATTATGAATGTTATAACCTAACCCTAACAAAAACTTTCAGCATTTTACAATCTAAAAGGGAAAAAAACTATATTTTTAGACCATTTTTACAAATGAGGACTTAACCAAAAGGAGGTTTTGTTGAATTTGGAATGCACCTCTGATTCCAGTTCTTCTCTATTTTTGGAATGTTTCATCTCTTAAAGCTGGACTCTATAACACCAGGAACTAATCCACAAAGCACAAACACACATTTACTAAATGGGGACATTCCATAGACTTTTATTGTTTTTATATATAAAACTAATTATGAATGTTATAACCTAACCCTAACAAAAACTTTCAGCATTTTACAATCTAAAAGGGAATAAAACTATATTTTTAGACCATTTTTACAAATGAGGACTTAACCAAAAGGAGGTTTTGTTGATTTTTTGACATTTTGATGCCAGACTAAATTGGGGTTACACTGAGCCAGCCAATACTACAAGACTTTTGTGTGAGTCCAAGTGCAGTACAATTATCTGACAACACTGCCATCTACAGGTTTCCAACATACACAGTTTCAGTAAATGAGTGCATGAGCACAAATACAATAGAACTAATTAACGAACCAACGACCCAAATACAAGCACAAATACAATTAAAATACATAAAACTATTACGTTTTCTTCCCTATCAATCAAACATTCAAAACATGCATACCAAAAAACATCCATTATGTCCAATTATCTCGCTTTTAGGAAAAAAAAGTAATGTAAAGCATGCATGAAAGCATCTGAGGGAAAACAGTTCACCCCAAACTCACCGCTTCATTTAACAATGATCCAGCCCTTTTACTCCACAGGGTGTATAGAGGGGACAGGCACACAGAGTAGGTCCCCATCTACAACACACTGTCTCACTATCTGTCCCCCTTTTCTCTGACAAATGGATGTCTTTTCCTACTCACCTCGTTCTATTACTTTTGCAACTAAATGAAACAATGTGTTGTTGTTGTTTTTTTCTATCTTTTGTTTCCATCCTATCTCCTCACCTCTGTCCAACCATGCATTTGACCAAGGACAGACTGGAGCCAGTTATTTGTTTAGCTCTCCAGTGGAGCCAGGCAGACTGAGAGGCCCAGCGGCCGCTCTTCTCGTGATAAAGAGTTTGAGAGGGCTGGAAGCCAAGGGAGCCTCCCAGAGTTACAGCCATTGAATGCTCCACTACCATGCTTTATTTATCAAAATGCATATCAAATTATATTGTAGTGCTGGGCGGTATGACCAAAAATTTATATCACGGTATTTTCCAAAATTATACCAGTTTCACGGTACATGACGGTATTTTTTTTTTCATGCATGACCGGGTGTTAACCATATTTTCTACTGATTGAGAGAGGAAATACTGCAGTATATTGACTTAAAATACCCTATTTTACTGTCATGATGAGTGAATATTGTCAAAAAAATACCACACTAAATAGTTACTAAACATTAATACATGTTAACCAGGAGTCACTCTCATTTATAATCGCGGCATTGTCTGATAAAATCAACATGCATCTACACTAAAGTGAAGTACACTACACTATGCGGTTGTTTTGGCTATATTACTTTTTTGTCTCATGCAGCGCACTGCCTGCGTCGGAGTAACAAACTAAAAAAAAACAACAAACAAAAAGGTGCATGTGATATAAACAGATGAACTACGCTCATATTTATAATTCCAAACAATTTTAAAAATTCATATGATAACAAAAATAAACCCCGGTATTCGGTATGAACCGGTATACCGCCCAGCACTATTATACTGCTTTGTCTCAGACAATTGTGTCTAAGGGGCTCCTTGACCTTCTAAAAAACATAAGCTTTAGTCAACCTTGTGAAATGGATGAAAGAAGGATGAAAATGCTTAGTTGTGTTCACACTGGCTTGGTTTGAAATCCACTGAAACTGATGACAGACACAAGGTTTTTGGTTTCCTCAGCTAGACAGTTTTCAAAGTCAACGCAGGGACCAGAGGAGAATTTATGAGAATGAAATATTTCTAATTATATTTCTAATATAATTAATATAATTTATTATCTTTAATCTTCAATATCTTAATGTATATTAAAATATAGAAATATAGTTACTGCTACTACACATAATCCCCAAATAAAATTAATTTGAAAGGAAGGAAGAAAGAAAGAAAGAAAGAAAGAACGAACGAAAGAACGAAATTGAAAACCCAAAGGGTGCTCCATGTTGACAGACACTACAGGAATGTTTTAGACAGCAGTTACAAAAAAGCAAGAGAAATTCCAATGCTAAACACACCTTGCCAGCCTTAATTAGAGCTGCGTTTAAAGGCTAAAGGGTTTTGTTTGGCTTAACCACTTAAGCTGGTTAGAACATAATGGTGCTAATGAGAAAGGGCCCATTCCGGGGGGCTGGGAAGAGAGGGGGTTGATTAAGCTGGGAAATGCATGGAATGGGCAAACCTTGGCATCCAACGGACATGAACCCTCTAAAAAAGCAATTACCAGAAGAATTAACTGGTACAACATACACAAACTCACAGGCACATTTCATCAGAAGTGTCATCCATCACCAGAGCTTTTCACTGCGATTTCTGATCAGAATCAGAATCGTTAGCTTTCACACAAGTGTCCCACCAGATTTTGTCAGAAAAAGCATTGAAAATCAATTTTCCCTCTGCTCCCCACGCTACAGGTCCCTATGATCCTGAAGCCACATCCATAGCTGTTGCCCTGCCCGAAATCAGCACAACAAAGACCCAGAGCATCCCCTGTGAAAGTTTGGGAAATCATTCATCTGCTATGTTTTCAATCGAGTGAGCAACCGTAAAGCAGGCAACAATACATTTCAGGGAGGTACTGGGATACGTTTGTAAAACTCACTTTAATAGATGCCAATGACGGACACAGGTGATGATAAGCAAGAACTGGCTCAATCTCAGCTACCGAAAGAGTTTCCAGATCAAAAAAGAGACATAATAGCAACAAACAAACATTAATACGGCAAAGAATCTTAATAGTGGTCTAATGTATTCCATCTGAATTAATTTTCTAAACCTTATCCACTGTTTATGCACGGCCATCTGCTGAGCATCGACTTAGACCAGCTGTTCAACACCAACATTTGAGTCTCTAAATAAGATAGAATCTCCCCTAGCCGGCCACTATTCTGGTAGCCTTTTGTCTCCAGTTGTAGAGATGGTCTGGAGGGACTTCCGAGGTGACGTCATGGCCAAGGATAACCATTAAATGGCTTCTTTCAGCCATTCATGCTGATATTAAGTGGACCAATACGGCATGAGCTTATCAGCAGGAACTGAGAGATGCTCTTTAAGGTCCTCTGATATGTAGAGAGAACATATTCCCATAGCTAAATGATAAGCCGTATAATGTTATCTGAGAATGAATGACCTGAGGAGAGCTTGGTGGGAACAGAAATATGAGTAAGTAGAAACCTTGACGATTTAGACGCATCAAGTTAAAAATAAGAAAACAAAACAAGACACACATAGCTATTTGTTGTCTAAAACTTTTCAGTTGTTTACTGGCAGCAAGTGTGGGAGAGAGGTAGATAATGGTGTTGTCACAGTGAAGTGATTTGTCTCACCACACAGACAAGGAAGAGAAACTGTGAGGATCCCATCTGGGTTAGTCACTGGCAGACGAAGCCAGTTTGAGGAATCCCCCACATTTACACCGTGTAACTGCCATCCAACACACACACTTTTCCACCCGTCCCATTCTCCCCATGGGATCTGTCAGACTACTAAAGCATGCTCTGTAAAACCTCTCATGACTAGGAATGAATGCAGTAGACACAATCTGGCAATAGAAATTTTAATTGCTTCCTGTATAACAACTAAAGGCAGGAATAGGCTTAACAATAGTGATGGGGGTGCATGAATACTTATATAGGGCATTGACTTGCTTCCCATAAAGATTGATTTAAGAACCGGTTGTAAAAAATTTTTTATATATAACCACTCTGGTGTAGAATTTTTTTTTTAAATGTAAATTTTTGCTTATATACTTAACATTTAAAAGGTCAGTAATATTTTATTTTTTTAAAGAATTCAAATAAATGCTGCCCTTTTGAACTATTCAAAGAAATCTGAAAAAAATGTGTCACGGTTTCCACAAAAAATATTAAAAAGCACAACCGTTTTAAACACTGATAATAAGAAATGTTTCTTGAGCAGCAAATCAACATATTAGGGTTATTTCTGAAGGATCATATGACACTAAACACTGCTGAAAATGCAGCTTTGCCATCACATGAATAAGTGACATTTATTTTAATGTTATTTCACAATATTACTGTTTTAATGTATTTTAAACCAAGTAAATGCAGCCTTGATGAGACTTCTTTTTTCTTTTTTTTTTTCTTTTTTTTAAATCGTAACAACTCCAATCTTTTGTACGTTAGTGTATATAGTAACCCATATTCTTGTCAACTTCATAAAGAAGACGTGAAAAGAAGCTGTTTAGACTACAAAAGAATGACTGAAATGGTTAGCTAACGACAGTAAAATAATAATTTACCAGATTAACACCTTGTGTGTGCGGTGCTTTCCCTAGTTCTTTTGAAAGAGACATTATAGTCTGTAAATGAATCCTTCTGTCTGCTTAAACTGAAAGGTATAATGTGTGCTGTGGTTGACAACATGTCAGCAGCATCTACAAAACCATTGACAAATCCAGCATGTTCACAAAAGGCCTCTGTCTGGGTATTCACACACAAGCAACCAAAGTAAATCACAAACAACCCTCTAACTGAACACCTATCAGTTTTTTTTAAAACATGAAAATGAGGAAAGGAAATATTCAGTAAGTTGAGGCCAAATGGCCTTTCTCCATAAAACAACAGTGGACAGAATGTGTTAAAATGGCATTTATTTACAAATCGAGGCATTCATGCATGCACATTCAGCAAGAAAAAAATGTCCTATTAGAATAAGAACACTTATAAGAATTTTTTTTTTTAAAAAGTGACATCGGGAGATACAGGAGAGTCTAACCAAAAAAGAAAATTCTATCATCATTTACTCACCCTCAAGTTGTTCCAAACCTGACTTTCTTGACTGTATGACCTTTCTTTTGTGTAACATAAAAGATGATATTGTGAAGAATGTTGGGAACCAGTGGCGTAACTACAGACAGTGCAGGCAGTGCAGCCGCACTGGGGCCCGTGCCGCTACATTGCAAGCGACTATATTAATATAAATTAATAATAAACGTATTAATAATGAAATACAATTAGTACCAAGATTCTTCACAGTACTGATTAAATACATAAATTCTGGGTTCTAATCCACCCTCGTGTAGTTTTTCTCTCATTAAAACCAAAGGTGTTCATCAGTGATTGTATATCAAGAGCAAGGACATGTTTGTGTGCATTTTGTTTTGTGATTTTACCAGAACAAAGCGTACGATCGTCTGTGTGAAGACTGCGCATTGTGCACGAGTGCCAAGAGACAACTGATAACAGCAGCAACGGGCGCTCACCATAACACATTCCAGCGATAGATCACCTGTTGTTTAACACAGACCAATGAATGTGTTATCAAATGGAGTTCTGTTCAAATGTTCTTTAGGTACATCCGTGCGTGCCGCGAGATGTTGCAAAAAGTGGTGGGGGGTCGTGGGGACACACGTCCCACCTGTAAATAAAAATATAACACGGAATGAATAGTCTTGTTTTAGTTGTTATATGTCATTTCCACGACTTTCCAAAAGAGGAGAAAAATATTTAGATTGACATGTCAAATTTGCCGTCACTCCCTCAGCCGTTGTATAGAAACACCCTCGCAGCAGCAGCGCTAATTCTTTTTTTTTTAATTTACTGTCAAGGTAATATAAGACAAAGTAGAGCATTATAAATGTGTTTTATTTTTAAATGAAGATATTTAAAAATGACTAGATCTGTGATGTTGACAACTGTGGAAATGGGTCATCACAGTCCAATCTTAAGTCTATATTTGAGTAATGCATTCGGACAGGTAAAGGGTCTACTTTTAGTTGTGTGCATTCACAATATCAACAAAACGTTGTGATAATGAAAAAACAAAAACTCTTTCATTATGTAATCCGTAAAGATGCATTTCTCTCTAAAGGCACGTCCAATGAGGAGATGGCGAGTCATTTTTTTCATCACCATCTAAACTATAAAAATAAGGAAAAGCCTTAAACAGGCCAGATTATATTTTTTCTGATTTTTATGCTGCTCTGCTCTGGTGGGAACCAAACAGTTTTGCTTACCACTGACTCTCATTGTATGGACAAAAAAAAAAGTAAGTCAATAGGAACCAAAACTGTTTGGTTCCCAACATTCTTCACATTATGAACGACATGAGGGTGACTAAATGATGGAAGAATGCATGTACTTTCACATACGTATCCCCAAACTCTCTCACTACAAACTTCAGTCATCATCAGTGACAACAATTTATCCATAGAATTTCCTTATACCACTAAAAATTTTTGGCATATTTTATTAATATTCTGATAATCTGAATATTATGTCCCACAGATAATTCAACATGGTGAGAATTTTTTATCAATGAGCTAAAAAGGTAATGTTGACGTGCAGGTGGCCTGATAATTTCAATAAACAAAGTAGGTGGTGAGATCCTGCTCTGTCATTTAAACAAACACACAAAACTCTGTTGTGATTTTTCTGTCAGTAAACTAACTTGTTTGATTCTTCTCAAAAAGCATGAAGGGTGGATGAAAAGACACATTAGAAGGATGAATCCAGATGGAAATTTGGTTACCTAGGTGAACCTGCCCCTATTAGTGAAAACAGAAATCTGAGAAGGCTATTATGAACTGGACTCTGCTTTAGCTCAGCACTGAGCTTAGAGAAGCTAAGCACTGAATCCCACACAGACAGCCAGGTTGTTTCAGATTAACAATAAGCATGAAGGTACCAAATTCAGTTTGATTTAAACATTAGTTAGATATGGGCCAATCTAATAATGTGGTGTTTAATCACACTTTAGAGTATTTATACATGTGTTATCAACAGAAGCATATATTTATGTTAGCATGTCTGAACATAAAGAACAGCTGCATGCTTGTACTGGTTGAGATAAGATCATTGAGAAATCAAGTTTATTGCTTAATATTTAGCATTTAACAGGATGTTCACAACAAGCATTTGCAGGACATCAACAGGAAAAAAATTACATTACAGGGATTTGGAACAACATGAGGTAAATAATGACAATTTATTTTTGAGTGAACTGTCCCTTTAACTACTATACTAAAGTTAGTCAAAACTTTATTAGCTAGAGGCTTATTTTGGAGGGAGGAATATACCATACCATTGAATATACCTACATTACTTGAAGCTCCTTGATGGCTAATGTCAAAATGGCAATTGCACAATGTGCAATTTGCTAGACTTCATGTTAAATATTTTTCATAGGTTAGTACTCAGAGTCTGCACTCAGTTTGTGATAGGGGTGCTCCGATCAGGATTTTTGAGGCCGATCACCGATCGCCGATCACAGACAGCAGTATCTGCCGATACTGATCTTTTTAAAGCCTTCTTTTTATAATTTATAACTATTTATAGTGATACTCCAATCAATATTTTTAGAAAACGGGGGGAATTCCCCTCTTAGGTTTATGGTGTAATTACTACATTTTCGTGTCAATCCATCCATGTTCATATTTACTGCAAACAATGCGCTGTTACTTTAATTCAGCGCTTCCAGCGCAGCAATAGACTCAGTGCGGAAACGAGCGGAAACGATCTCTGCACTGCTGCAGATGCACCTCTCCTGAACGCACTGCAGGACCACATCTTTTTCTGTTGCTTGTTTACTGCGCGTGGACAGGTCACCGGGTTTTTGCGTAGTTTAGAGTGACAAATCGTACCAGCGTACTTTAAGGTCAAAATGCGTACCCGCTACGCAAAAATGCGTAAACGCCATGTTTATTTCAAGGTGGTTGTCCAAAACAGTGAAACCAACAGACAAAAAAAAAAGTTCACGTCAAGAATGAAAGTCATGTTGATGAGTTTTTAAGTTAGGTTAGGCAATTTTGGAAAGAGAGGCTAGCAATAGCAAGCTAGCTTTGAAAGCATAAGATCCCACCCTCCCTGCAAATCACTCTCCAAACCACGCCTCCTCCAAAACACATGAACATGCACAGGAGACCAGAGGCTAACCAGCAACACGATGAGAGACAGCGTTGGTGGAGGGTTGAATGCAACG
>NW_015505808.1:219775-275235 GCF_001515645.1 Sinocyclocheilus grahami | reverse complement strand
AAAAAAAAAAGTTCACGTCAAGAATGAAAGTCATGTTGATGAGTTTTTAAGTTAGGTTAGGCAATTTTGGAAAGAGAGGCTAGCAATAGCAAGCTAGCTTTGAAAGCATAAGATCCCACCCTCCCTGCAAATCACTCTCCAAAGCCACGCCTCCTCCAAAACACATGAACATGCACAGGAGACCAGAGGCTAACCAGCAACACGATGAGAGACAGCGTTGGTGGAGGGTTGAATGCAACGGTCAGATTACCTCACGTCTCATTCACCGGTGAGAAAACATTACAATACAAAGCGCAAAATATTACAATAATAACACCTTCCATTCTCACTCAGTCTGCAATACCATAATGGAACGCGCTAATGACATATCATGTCTGTGCAAACAAGGTGCACTGAGGTATGCAAATACATAAATTGAAGGAAGGTAGGACAGCCTATCATAGCCCTCGGACTGACAGCCTATCATAGCCCACCTACCCTGCCTTTAAGTTTGGTGTTTTGAAAACAGTGCAAGAAAACAATGTTCTCTTGTCAACGTGCTTCTCATCCAGTTCACTCCTTTAGAGCGATAGAGTCTGAGTATTAAAGACTTTCCCATTCACAACACCAACGATGAACCAAATGTATTTACCAATTAATGACTGAAAGCAGTAATTAAGGCACTTGCTTATCAAACAATTTGGAGTTAATAAGGAACATTCATTTACATTTAAAGCTATACGTTAAATTTAGCTTAATTTTAGAACACTTTTATTAATGGTGCATTCTGCAGCTTCGTTCACACATTAAGAAATAAATCGTGTCATTTGAAAAGTGTGCAATCACATGAAAGAGTGGTGTGACGTGTAGCCAAGTACAGTGACCCATACTCTGTATTTGTGCTCTGCATTTAACCCATTCAAGTGCGCACACACACAGCAGTGAGTAGTGAACAAAAACACACACCCGGAGCAGTGGACAGCCATTTTTGCTGCAGCGCCTGGGAAACAGTTGCACACCTCAGTCGTGGTATTGAGGGTGGAAGAGAGTGCTGGTCATTCACTCCCTCCACCTACAATCCCTGCCGGACCTGAGACTCGAACCCGCAACCTTTGGGTTACAAGTCAGACTCTCTAACCATTAGGCCACGACTGCCCCCTGAGATCAAATACTCTATGTTTTGTTTTTTTTTATAAAAATTATAGAAATTTTTAAGTTTTAATTATGTATTGTGTGGGTCAACTTCAAAATGCATTTCACCATGTTGAAATGAAGTGACCTATCAAGGTTGTCCACTTCGGTAGATGGCAGTGCAGCATCTAACACCATTGTGGTTCTTAGGGGTGCGCCGATCCAATATTCAGTATTGGTATCGCTCCGATACTGGCATTTTCTGTTGGATCGGGGTATCGGTCAGATGAGACCGATCCAAATCCGATATAGTGCATATACTATTCTGTGTTATTATCAAGCCCCAAGAAAGCCACAGAAACATTATAAAGCACCATAAATTTTCACTATATTTCAAGTGTTCTGAAGCTATCATAGTTTAATGTGAGGTACATATGAATATTTAGGTCAAGTTTGTGTAAACTCTTCTCTCCGCAGCAGCTGTCGGTCATCCTCCATTCAGCATTCAAACTGTTTGTCGCATTCGGTTATGACAGTCAAGATGATGAAACTATCTCCAAGATGATTAAATGTTCCTAATGTTATATAGAGATGCAATGGTTTTGCATCGGGCTGGGCGATATGGCCTAAAAAAAAAAATTCCCAGATTTTTTTCACAAAATGTTTCCCCCCTACTTAAAATCAATATGCAGATGACTGAGTAATTGTTCAAAACAAGTTTTAAATTTATTTTGTTTTGATTTTCCCTTCTGGGATTTGATCTGGATTTCCCCCTTGGGGTTAAAGTGCAATCAGAAACAACAAGCCAAAAAGACAAGATGGCAGGCCCTGCCATTGTAAACAGTGAAAGTGTAACATAACGTAACATAACATAAAATGTAACATAACATTCTTATCATACCGGATACAGTTTGTAAATGTTTGTAAGACTGTAGGTCAGTGGTCTACACATTTTTTTTCATGGGAGCCGCACTGATAGGGCTAAGTCAATCAGAGAGCCACTATTACCGGGAAGTATCAAAAGTTACATCTAGTCATAAATAGCCTTTTTATCAATCTGTCATCCCTGATATGCAATGCAGTGCAATACAAAAGGGGCTATCATTCTTTATCATTATACCTCTGTTTGAGGTGCTGCAGTAAATTGGTCGTACTGCTACCTTTGCTAGCAACAGACTTCAAACACACTTTGCAGCGGGGTGTTGTTTGTTCTGCGTCTGACGCTGCAAAACTGAACCAATTCCAAATTACGGGTGACACTGTGCCTTTCTTGGGAACGAGTTCTTCCCTGCTCACTACCATGTTGTTGTTTGTGTATCTCTATGGCAAACGCGCGGGGGGAGGGCTGAGCCCTTTCGGAACTACGGGAGCCCAGAGGGGAGCGTTGGCGTATGTTAAAAAGGTAACCGATTTTCTCCCAGCCCTAGTTTTGCATAAAAGGAATTTATCTTGCTGGAGTTTCATGCCGTTTCTAAATTGTGTAAATTTCTACCAGATATCTGGTTAGATTACAACACTGGAGTAGAGAGCACTATGAATTGGTCGTCATGAGCACAGTAACTGAAATTTAAAACTGTTAAAAGAAAAGGCTCAAACTAATGCACATATTTAATACACTACGCATCAATATCTCTTCACTTTGTGCTTTGAACTTCTCAATGCTGCGCACAGCGTGCTGTGACTCCGTGTTGCTTCAAGCCGTCATTCTGCACACGGGATGCGCATAAGCACTTTGAGCCGCTCGGTATTTGTAGCCTTTAGTTTCATAATACTTTTGCGCAATGAAAGATTATGAATAGCCTTTCTTGATCGTCTTATCTATCATACGTTGCTGCCTCATTACTCTGCTATACATTTAAAAGAAATGTATTTTAATTTATACAGTAGTCAACATTTGAAGTGGATCAAAAATGTTAATCAAAGTTGTCCTAAAACAAGAACGGGTATTGTTTTGGTTTTAGGACAAATTTGATGAAAGGTTTTGATCCACTTCAAATGTTGACTACTATAGTATATATTTATATATAAATATATTACTTGTTTTTCATGAATGTATTTTACAACAATACAAAGAGCAATGTGTAGGCCTACCAGATTTAGCCCTACACTTATTCACTTTTATTTGTTACCCACTAAATAATGTATTTTTTTTCACTAAAAGTTTAGGATTTTATAAAATTATTGTGCACTCATTTTTAGCTTTTACTACTGAATTATCCATTAACCTAGTTTATAATAGTATTTTTGACATAGATTTTGATTATATTTTTTTGTTTGTTATTTTTTCTTTATAATGAAGCCACGACATTCTAATTTATTGAGATGCACCTGTATATTTAGTAGATTGTGTGTAACATACAAAAGAGTGATGATCGACCTACACATTGAGGTATACAAATTCTACACTCATTTAAAAAAAACTGCACTGGTATCGGATCGATATTGTTATCGGCAGATACTCAGAATTTTTGGTAATCGATCGGTATCGGTACTGAAAAAGTGGTATCGAGCCATCCCTAGTGGTTCTAGCACTTAAAGCACTCAAAGAACAGTGATGCTAATGCTAACTAAAACTACTGAATGCATCATTAATAATAGAAAGTTGTGAAAGGAAAATATCAATTATTGAGGCCTACTTCCTACCGTCTGCACACCAAACACCAATCATTGCAAATAAGTTGCACAAAACTACCTGTTCTTGAATATCTTCCATATCCTGTCTTAAAATAGTTTTACTGCTTTCAGACAAGCCAGTCAGCATGTAACCGCTGGACAACTAAAGGTAGTGTGTAGGAAGACATCAGCCTAGCTGACACTGACAGGGTAACTCAAGCAGTCCGACAGGCATTGGTAGACACCTTCATCTGAAACCTGAGGAGATCAGTGGTCAGTCAACCAAGCTCTCTGTAGGCTGTCAGTTGGCCACAACAAATATAGTCAAATGTGGGAGGTTAAATACATTAGAGCTTACATATACACACTGACAAAATAATGGCTTATTTGTTACTTTCTAAGCAAGGAGGTCAATAATACTTGGAAAAATCCTACCATTTCCATTCATTTCAATGGCATTTGCTCATCAGAAGAAAAAATATGTATTCTGCCATGTTTTCGCAATCTCATCAAGTAATGCTATTACTTTTGGAGATTATGGGCTTCCAGTTGACATGAGTGCCAATTGCTGAGTGCCAAAGGGCAGACTTGCATAAATGGTGGGCACTTAATTGAACAGTGTCTGCCACATACCATTCTCAGGATTTTTCACAGGACTATTTGGCATTTGCCTTACCTTAGTAACCTTAGTGTTCCTGCCCCAAACCTTCAGCTCAGTATTCATCAATGCTACCCTTCACTGCATTCCACTGAGCGCTGAACTTTAGAAGGCAGCGTAGGGGACATCAGTGGAGGGTTCATTCCCTGATTATCTTTTACTCACTTCAATCAGACCTTCAGTGAGAGATAAGAATCCTATAATAAAACATCTATGGCTAACGAACGACTCAGTGTCTTTCACACTCCTGTCTACACGAGTTCCATCATGAACAGCCATCAAAACAACCAATTAAACCAGACCTCATCAAGCACAACATTTCTAAGGAGTTACCAGGGGGCAGTCTTTCTAGTGTGGATTTGATGGCACAAATTCAAATTCACAATGCCATCGTGTTGTATGGGCGACAATAGTAACTGAAATTGTACCAGTCTGGATTTTCTGAGGTCAAAATAGTGTTAGTGTATTCAAAATAGTTGTGTAGTGTATTTCAGCTTTTAATTTGTACTACAATTGGCCGTGGCTTGCTCCTAAAGACATAGGTGAGGCTCAATGTGTAGTCCTTCAAATATTCTATTACACGCTGTATGTCAACATACTGAATTGTAGGTCCCCTACACAAGTGGTCTCAGTCAGGTATAAAACAGTCTAGCATTTGTTTTTTGTTAACTTTTCTGTCAAATGGCACAGTTAAAAAAAAAATCATCTAAATAGTTAACCATCATGTTTACAAAAACAAATGGCACTTGCAAATGTGGGTGTGTCGTACGTCATGAAAAACAAAAAGACTTCTGTGAAACAACTGACACATTGAGAAAGTAGGAGTTTTTCCTCAGCACCCAGTAATCTCCTTGTCACCTGAATAGATCTTTACATTGCTACTTGTGAATCTGTCTACCTTATTTTACATGATGAAAATAAAGATAAGATGCGACAAGGAGCTGTACAGAGATATTGTTTAGATACACCTGATAAGTTCGAACAACTGTGTGAAGTTGATAGCAGTTTTACACATGGAGAGTAAAGTGTTGTCATCACCCACTTACATGCATGAAATAAATAAAAAGAGCCAACATTTGTCTCATTCTGTCAATTGGAAAAATAACTTTCAATTACAGCATCCGGTTGGCTTCTGTTTGCATTCAAAGTTAAAGAGAGTGCGCCCATTCATTCATATCTCTAAAATGAAAGGACATGGCAAGTCAGACAAAAGCCTGTTCCTTCATTCCAGCAGATGTTCCTGACAAGTGCTTCACTCACAGAGCACTTTGACTGAAATCTCAAAGCTAAATACGATCAGCAGGATTCTGTCAGCCTGACAAAAGAAACTTCACTCAAACTCAAGACAACTGACCGTAGCAGGGTCTAGAAGGTCTGACATTATTCAAAAGAAAAGGGCAAAGCCCTTTGTTTCTCTATTTTACTGGAATGCTTCTAGCTAAACAGAAGAACCGTCAAATGGCCAGGTGTTCCTCTTAATCCAGTGTCAGAATGCAGGGTGTCACTCAATCTATCCATTCTGGCTAACAAAGGAAAGGACAAATTTTACAAAGCAGTTTAAGTTTTTGACCCAATTCTAATCATATAGTGACAGCCAACCTAAACAAGCTATTCATGTTACACAAGTTTGATACATGTGCTTTCCTATATTTTATTCTTCTAATTAAAAGTCTTCACTAATTATTTTCTCGAAAGCAAAATGGAAAGCAATGGACTGATACTATTACTGACCAAAGAAAGTTATATTAATTCAGGCAAAGCTGTAAGGAAAGTTTCAGTAATTAATTCAAAACTAAAGAAACTACAAAAAGAAAAGCTGTATTCCATAAAAATTGCTAATAGCATCCATTTTACTTTTGTTCTTGTTAATACTGCAAGCATTAAATTAAGCCAGTGTGATGGTCCCTGATTGGATACGACCAACAACAACAAAAGACCAGGACCTCCTGCCTCTTGACATCAATTGCCTTGTACCCTTGTTATATTCTCGAATATAACCCTCCTTGAGGCTAGAGCAGGGCTGTCCAAACTCGGTCCTGGAGGGCCGGTGTCCTGCAGAGTTTAGCTCCAACCCTAATTAAACACACCTGAACCAGCTAATCAAGCTCTTACTAGGCATAGAAACTTCCAGTCAGGTGTGCTGAGGCAAGTTGGAGCTAAATTCTGCAGGACACCGGCCCTCCAGGACCGAGTTTGGACAGCCCTGGGCTAGAGGGACAAAAACGGGTGCATTATTACGAGAAAAAGCTTTAACTGAAGGAACATTAATAGCACCTAATGGAAAATGACTGATTTGATTTCAAAATGCACATGCTGTTCCACAACGAGAAAGAGCATACATTAAGGCATGAGGCATCAAATCCAGGTCATTGATAGCTCGTTTCCACTGAGCGGTACAGTTCGGTACAGTACAGTACGGTACGCAAATATGTCCGTTTCCACTGTCAGAAGTTGTGAATGGTACCAAAATAGCAAACCGTACCGTACCACTTTCTTGGTACCCTTCCGTTGGGTACCTAGCACAGCAAAGGGTACCAAAAGGGTGGAGCTAAACTCACCGCAGAACGTTGATTGGTTGACTAGAATCATCACTTTTGTGTGATACAAGGGGATAAAGCGTCCTTCACTCGTTCCTCTCTGCTGTCCATGAGCGTTGGGCTTATTTACAGCAGAGTGCGCAAACACAAAAAAATATAACCGTGTATTTTATAATTTAATATTTTCACACAGACAACAACCGCTTCTCAGTATACATTCTTGTGGACTTGTGAAACGTCACTGCCCAAAAACCAGCGTAATTTTCTAAATATTACTGTTATTGTGTCTCTGATGTCTCTGTAGTGATTAAACATGAGATACAATTCGTTTTGGGTAGACTATATTTAACAGGCATCCGTGGTCTCATGAATCTATTATTTATTCCTGGTCATATCGTTTTGGCTTAGCACAAATGTATGTTTAACTTTATATATTTATTTTGAACTTTACCGTAGTATAGCGCTGACTTTGTAGCATACGTTTGACTGAACTGTTTGCTTTTGTCTTTATTTCCTCTTATACTTTGTACTTATACTTTTATAATGGCTATTATTGTTCATTAAAACTGACATTTAACAAAAAGAGGCAGCCAGCGTAATTTTCTAAATATTACTGTTATTGTGTCTCTGATGTCTCTGTAGTGATTAAACATGAGATACAATTCGTTTTGGGTAGACTATATTTAACAGGCATCCGTGGTCTCATGAATCTATTATTTATTCCTGGTCATATCGTTTTGGCTTAGCACAAATGTATGTTTAACTTTATATATTTATTTTGAACTTTACCGTAGTATAGCGCTGACTTTGTAGCATACGTTTGACTGAACTGTTTGCTTTTGTCTTTATTTCCTCTTATACTTTGTACTTATACTTTTATAATGGCTATTATTGTTCATTAAAACTGACATTTAACAAAAAGAGGCAGAGTTGTGCTTATTGTCGCGGTTCATCGTCGATCGCTACTTTCCGGGCATACACCACGCCTATCAAGAAGGGTACTGTTGGCAGTGGAAATGCAAGCCTGATCAGGGTTACCCATACCGAATTGTACTGTACTGAACTGTACTGTACCGTACCGCTCAGTGGAAACGAGCCACAAAACGCTACACGAAAATGAAGGCAATTAGCATTTTAAATGCAAACAACTCATATTTTCCATCAGCAAGTCATAAAGAATCATGTGTTCTACTTTGAAGAGACAGAAAGCAGCATTTACTCTTAAGGAAGGATTACTAGAGGACTAATAGAGTTGATTAATATGTAGGGATGTAAAGGTTTACTCAACTCACGATGTGATATGATTCACAATACTGATTTCATGATCCGATTTTCTCCCTTTTTTTAACAACATGAGATTTAAAACAAATGAAATTATGTCCTTTTATTATTGCCTAGACAAAATGCTGAACATTTCTTTGTGATTAAATTTTAAAACCATCCCCAAATCAAATAAATAAACACAAATAAAATAAATATCTTCATATAAACAAACTTAGGCTTTGCCTGTGCTCTTTCCATTCAGTTAGAGGCAACCACTGGATTTTAATCATGATCCAAACAAAGATGCTGCATGAGCAGTTTTTAATCTAAATTAGATTGTATAATTTTGAAATTTGAAGCAAAATCAAAATGGTCTGACTTTAATTTTGTGGAATTATGCTACATAAAACATCTGACAAAGAGACAAAAACAGCAGAAGGGCTGAATGAGAACGCAAATTCACTCTCTGACAGCAGGTGGCGCTTATGGAAGAGCAGTGATACAGCGTTTCCATAAGAGTGTTACAAGCTGTTCGTGAATAGATAAGATCCCTAAAGTTGCACAGACTAAAGTCTCAAACCCAAAGAGATATTCTTTATAAAAGTTAAGACTCGTCCACGTCCTCCTACAACGCCTAGTTTAAACACGCCCCCACATGTCTACGTCACGATGTGGGAAGATTTGCATAACACCACCCAAATGTATACACAAAAATAAGGCGTAACTTTGATTCTTGCTGTAGTATTGTTGCTGCCGCCATATCGTGGAGACGCTGTGTGTTTCGTTGTGAAAGCGAAACTACTTTGTTTGGTCTTCCAAAAGAGGACACAACTAGAAATCAGTGGTTAAGTTGTATTTACAACACTGTTCCAAAACAGTTCAAACCAAATATTCAGATGTGTGCAACGCATTTTACAGAGGACAAGGACTGTTTCCTGATCCTGGGAGAGTAGCCTACAATGACAGTGTTCTGACAAATAATGCTGACTCACAGCCTGTAAGTACGTTTTCACATTTAAAGGATTTTCCACTGATGATTCAAACGCGAGTTTTGAGCAGTGTAGAGTAGCGCTTGTTGTTTGTCGTTTCTCCGATCACAAATGCAGACATGGTTTTATGTTTACGCGGCGCGATGCAACGCAACGCATAAAAACACAGTACAAGTCATTATAATCAGTAATTATGTCCCCACTGGATGCTACAAATGCCTCATTTGTAATGGGTTTTATTGGTTTTGTCTCGTCACGCCAGGACACAGCATCACAGTATGGTAAGTAGGGTTGGGTATCGATACGGATACCTTGACTTCGATACCGGTTCCTGAACAATACTTTTTTCAATACCAATTTTGTGAAATCAATTTTAACAAGATTACATTATCTAAAAAAATAAAAACTTTGATTTTATTTTTCAGCTTGTTGATGTTTATACAAACTCAAAGACTCATCTCCTGAGCCACTGCACAAAGGAACAAAATGTAACCAAATCAGTGCAAAATAGTTTTAATAAAGCTCAAATAGTCTTCAGTTTACACATCTGTTAGGCTACATTTACACTAGTTAGTGTTCATGTTAAAACGCATAGCTCAGACAGAATCATGATTTCTATTTATTTTCCACTGATTTACTGATGAGCATTAGCAGCTTCCAGCGCTGGCTGCTTGTGTTCTCTCTTCCATGATCGCTGCTCTGACTCAGAGGTAATAACATATTTAATTTCAGCAACATTACATGGCCAAAACACACATTAGATGGCAATCGGAAATTATTACAAACACTCGATGGTGGTTTAAAGTGAGTTTTGAGTAAAAGCAGAATATAAATCTTATTTATTACAGTTTGCATGAATGGTCACATAACACGCACTTTCGGTCGTGTAACGTAACGTAACGGTCGTGTGTTCGACTTGACGCGGACCGACTGTGCAGACCGATCACTGTATTACAGTACCACGAGAGCTAAAGAGAGCAGACTGCTCTGTGTGCTCTCGAATCGCTCTCGCGGATGATCAATCTGCGCCGCACCTCTTCTAGTCGAACACACCGGCTAGTGATTTGTAATGGGTTTTATTGGTTTTGTCTCGTCACGCCAGGACACAGCATCACAGTATGGTAAGTAGGGTTGGGTATCGATACGGATACCTTGACTTCGATACCGGTTCCTGAACAATACTTTTTTCAATACCAATTTTGTGAAATCAATTTTAACAAGATTACATTATCTAAAAAAATAAAAACTTTGATTTTATTTTTCAGCTTGTTGATGTTTATACAAACTCAAAGACTCATCTCCTGAGCCACTGCACAAAGGAACAAAATGTAACCAAATCAGTGCAAAATAGTTTTAATAAAGCTCAAATAGTCTTCAGTTTACACATCTGTTAGGCTACATTTACACTAGTTAGTGTTCATGTTAAAACGCATAGCTCAGACAGAATCATGATTTCTATTTATTTTCCACTGATTTACTGATGAGCATTAGCAGCTTCCAGCGCTGGCTGCTTGTGTTCTCTCTTCCATGATCGCTGCTCTGACTCAGAGGTAATAACATATTTAATTTCAGCAACATTACATGGCCAAAACACACATTAGATGGCAATCGGAAATTATTACAAACACTCGATGGTGGTTTAAAGTGAGTTTTGAGTAAAAGCAGAATATAAATCTTATTTATTACAGTTTGCATGAATGGTCACATAACACGCACTTTCGGTCGTGTAACGTAACGTAACGGTCGTGTGTTCGACTTGACGCGGACCGACTGTGCAGACCGATCACTGTATTACAGTACCACGAGAGCTAAAGAGAGCAGACTGCTCTGTGTGCTCTCGAATCGCTCTCGCGGATGATCAATCTGCGCCGCACCTCTTCTAGTCGAACACACCGGCTAGTGCTGCAGGCTTATTGGCTCACTGACGCTGATAAGATTAACCCCTTAGGTATCGAAATTTGGTACCGAACGACGAGACGTTTTTCGATATTTGATGGTATCCAGGCAATTCGGTGCCTAAAAAGTATCGAACTCGATACCCAGCCCTAATGGTAAGGGGCATAACATTTCCGTCACACACTTGAGGTATTCGGCCAAACACAACGCACTAGACAGCTGGCCAATCAGAGCACACCTCACTTTTCAGAACGATGAGCTTTGTAAAAATCGACACGTTTCAGAAAGGCGAGGCATAGAGGAGAAACAATAATGTACAGTATGTGGAAAATAATGTGTTTTTTTAACCTTAAACCGCATAAACATTTCATTACACCAAATACACAAAATAATGTTCTTTTTTAGCAATGTCATATGACCCCTTTAAGAGGGAAGTTGCAGTTTAGGGTTAGTGATATCTTTCTTATTTTCAAAAGATTTGAACTAATTTCGGTGTATTTTTATGTTTTTTTCCCGTTTTTATTTGTTTTCATAGCAATATGTGGCAACATTTAAACTGACAATAATCCAAAATGCCCACGGACAGGTTATTGCTGACAGGATAACACATTCGGTAAGGCAAACGCAAAAAACACCATGATATTATCTGTCAGAAACGTTATCAACGCTATCAAAAACAGTAGCATTTAACACTAGTACACAGATCTGTACAAGTAGGTTACAGAGTGAAATGAAATATGCAAACACTAGCCATAAAGATGTCAATGCTATTTCATTCAGTATTGTAGTTCAGTTTTCACAAAGTCATGCTAAAAACATTCTAGACAAAGTTATCATCCATATAGCAATGGTTATTAATGAAAACTATAACAGTGCATTGTTGCATGAATAATAAACAACTGATACAATTATCCACCCCTAACCTATAGTAAAGTATTAACAAATTTTGATGCAATAAATATGGTTTAATTTAACAATGTTCATCCCTCCAAAACAGAGAAAACATCTTTCACAAACATCTACATGTATGTCTCTTTTAAAGTGTTTAGAGTATATAATGAGTTGTATTTATAGGGGTTAGTATAGCACAATTCTTAAACCCACCCCAGATTTAACTAATTTTCAAACCCTGGTAAGGCAATGATTATACAGAGACAAGATGAAAAGAAAATATCATCTAAACTTTTAATAACAAAAATAAGAAATATTTCTTGAGCACCAAATCAGCATATTAGAGATTTCTTTCAAAGACATTTAAATCTTTTGAACAACATACATTGACCAGGAATAAGTAATGAAACAGAATTACAAAATCTTCATTGTCAATAAACTTGATGTAGAATTAAAATCTACCAGAAGCAGTTTGAGAAACCAGCCTAAAAGTTCATGGTAACCTATCCACAATATAGTGAGAGATTCTCTACGCTTGAGATGTTTGGTAGGCTTGGAGCAATGGTAAAGGGGTAGATTAGACTTACAAACAGTTCTAACCAAGCAGCAAAGTGGAAGTAATTTCCTCTGTATAAACAGGCGGCAGTGGCAGTGTGTATTTTACAGCCTGAGAGAGAGAAATGTAGGTGACAGTCCCCTTCACCACGAACTGAGCTTTGATCCCCATGTGCAAAGCTTTCTCAGCAAGGTGCAAATTGAGGAGGCTTCTGCCATATATCCACAAAGGCCTGAACGTACACTTCTAAATGTTTCCACACCGGAAAATGTTGTTTCAAACCGGTATGCATTTGCTTTTTTCTGTGAAACACAATAGAAGATATTTTGAAGAATTTCTTTACAACACTGGACCATATTGACTTTCATTGTATGGACAAAACACTAAAGAGTTTTTTTTTTTTTTTTACAGATTTACAGAAACAAATCATACAGGTTTGGAATGACAAGAGGGTGAGTAAATTATTTTTTTGGTTTAACCCTTTGAACTGTAGCTCTTATTTCTAGCAGAAACCTGCTGTTGCTAACTAATGCATGTTGGTACAGAACAAATTGAACAGGATAAATATTTAATGAGGGACACAGTGTGTATATAGAACCATCCTATTGTTTTCAAATTGACAGTAGCATGTATTCTGTTCACATGGACAGGAAGTGAAATTCACATACAGTTCCACACTGTATGCACATTCAAACCTCTTCTCATTTGAAACGACCACACTGCCACCCATGAACAGCACTCAACTTCAAACAAATGTTACAGCCATCTCACTTTTAACAATAAGAATCCTTCTGCAAAGCAAGCATAAGGGTAGACAGGGATCTCACATACGGTCTTTCATTATGTCATTGGTGAAAGGAGGCTTTAGAAGACTTTCATCTTGAAACAGTTCCTTCTTTAAACAACTGGGACTACCTCCAAAAGATGTCTCGGCATCACAAAGACTTCTTCCATTCACAGAAACACAGACTCGGAGCAGAACCGCACACAGTCAACACCCTGTGGATATGCCCATTTTCCTCTGGATTAGCCCCATACAAAATATACTATCACAGGTTTATTGTGGTCTAAGAGGTCACAGACTTCTTGAGGAGTTCAACTGGAATATCTGAGGATGCCAACAAAGAATTTAACAGCATCGTCTACTGTTGAAATGATGGGTGAATGCATCAATAAATGATATTTGAATGGGGAAAGGGCTCTCTTGTTTCAGATACACCAAACAGAGGTTTCATTTCTGACAGTGATATTTGTAGGTCGCTGACAATCCATTTCACTGGAGCATAATAATGTCTTTGTGAGCCTCTTTTACAGACTGTACATGGCAATGATGCAGAATGAGCATGCCAACACAGCACACACAATGCACGTTATATTTCAGTGTTTCTGAAGGCCTTCTGTTGGAGCTTAATTTAAAAACTGCACTAAAAATAAATAAATAAATGAAACAATGCTACAAGAAAAAAATCGTTAATTGGTTAACTGCAAGTATTCAATACATCTACCATTACAGTAAAATAATTGAATTTTGCAAACAAAAAAATAGGAGGGAGTCACCTTATAATTTACACTGAAAATAATTACCAGGACTTTTTGATCCTTTTTAAGTTACTTTTTTTTTTCTTATTTGCATTAGGCTGTTCTGTCTTACATTTTAAGTTGTTTAGTGAACGTTTATGCAATCACTTCAGTATCACATGAGATACCCTGATGGATTTTTGTCTTTGTATGACGCTGTACACTGTCTAGTCTTTGCCACGGTTTATTGATGTACCTGTATTATTATGATGGTTTTCAGTATATTTTAAGGTACAAAGCAGATTCTGGTACTACAATGCATATGCCTGGATAATGACTTATCATATGATATGACGTGACGATATATTCAGTAATGAAAAAACATTAAATGGCTGTTCAATGTCTCAAAGCACCAGCTTTAGGATATCAGTCATTTACACAGAGGTTATCATGAAAATCAGTAAATACTTCCTGAAATCTGCACAGGAAGAGCGACCATAATAATTACGTCCTGTGGACTGTAGCTACATCAGAAGAGTTTCGAAATGTGCTCGACCTTATGTATACAGGGCAATTTATTTTTGGGAGAGTGGGGAGTAACATTCATTTAACCTACACTGTAAAAAATGGAATGAGCTATTTACTTAAAATATTGATGGTAATAATATTACACATAATATTTTTGAGTAGTTTTGCCAGGCTTGATTTTTTTAATGGAATCTACCTGAATAAATCATGTGAAATCTCCTAAATTAATTCATCTATGACACAATGAATTTAATAGAATTAGTGAAATGTGCTCATTTATTTGAAGTTGATTCTCAAAAGTCTGTGATTTTGAGTGAGGTATTTTGTACATTTAAAAGGCTGTATACAGCCAAACAGCTCAAGTAGGAAAATACTTGAGAAATACTGGAAAGTACTGCACTAGCACAAGCAAAAGCTACTGCTCATTGAACAAGGCGTAATGCCTTAGAGGAGTAGTATCCATAACCATAAGCTCTTCTCTTCTGCACAATGGTAAGGATTGCACGGTGCAATGGAAACTTCAATGAAACACAAACTCTTTCAAATGTCAAACATAACTGAACATTAAACATTAATAGATGTTTCCCTTCACTCAAAAACACATAAAATAGCATTTAATTTCAAAATGTACTCTCCATAGCCAGCCATATGCAAAGCATGCTCGGAACTAACAATCACCTCTAGCCTTCTTTCCTTATTTTTTTATTTATTTAATCAGTTCCAAACTCATCTCTTGGTTTTGTGTGTTCGACTTGACGCGGACCGACTGTGCAGACCGATCACTGTATTACAGTACCACGAGAGCTAAAGAGAGCAGACTGCTCTGTGTGCTCTCGAATCGCTCTCGCGGATGATCAATCTGCGCCGCACCTCTTCTAGTCGAACACACCGGCTAGTGCTGCAGGCTTATTGGCTCACTGACGCTGATAAGATTAACCCCTTAGGTATCGAAATTTGGTACCGAACGACGAGACGTTTTTCGATATTTGATGGTATCCAGGCAATTCGGTGCCTAAAAAGTATCGAACTCGATACCCAGCCCTAATGGTAAGGGGCATAACATTTCCGTCACACACTTGAGGTATTCGGCCAAACACAACGCACTAGACAGCTGGCCAATCAGAGCACACCTCACTTTTCAGAACGATGAGCTTTGTAAAAATCGACACGTTTCAGAAAGGCGAGGCATAGAGGAGAAACAATAATGTACAGTATGTGGAAAATAATGTGTTTTTTTAACCTTAAACCGCATAAACATTTCATTACACCAAATACACAAAATAATGTTCTTTTTTAGCAATGTCATATGACCCCTTTAAGAGGGAAGTTGCAGTTTAGGGTTAGTGATATCTTTCTTATTTTCAAAAGATTTGAACTAATTTCGGTGTATTTTTATGTTTTTTTCCCGTTTTTATTTGTTTTCATAGCAATATGTGGCAACATTTAAACTGACAATAATCCAAAATGCCCACGGACAGGTTATTGCTGACAGGATAACACATTCGGTAAGGCAAACGCAAAAAACACCATGATATTATCTGTCAGAAACGTTATCAACGCTATCAAAAACAGTAGCATTTAACACTAGTACACAGATCTGTACAAGTAGGTTACAGAGTGAAATGAAATATGCAAACACTAGCCATAAAGATGTCAATGCTATTTCATTCAGTATTGTAGTTCAGTTTTCACAAAGTCATGCTAAAAACATTCTAGACAAAGTTATCATCCATATAGCAATGGTTATTAATGAAAACTATAACAGTGCATTGTTGCATGAATAATAAACAACTGATACAATTATCCACCCCTAACCTATAGTAAAGTATTAACAAATTTTGATGCAATAAATATGGTTTAATTTAACAATGTTCATCCCTCCAAAACAGAGAAAACATCTTTCACAAACATCTACATGTATGTCTCTTTTAAAGTGTTTAGAGTATATAATGAGTTGTATTTATAGGGGTTAGTATAGCACAATTCTTAAACCCACCCCAGATTTAACTAATTTTCAAACCCTGGTAAGGCAATGATTATACAGAGACAAGATGAAAAGAAAATATCATCTAAACTTTTAATAACAAAAATAAGAAATATTTCTTGAGCACCAAATCAGCATATTAGAGATTTCTTTCAAAGACATTTAAATCTTTTGAACAACATACATTGACCAGGAATAAGTAATGAAACAGAATTACAAAATCTTCATTGTCAATAAACTTGATGTAGAATTAAAATCTACCAGAAGCAGTTTGAGAAACCAGCCTAAAAGTTCATGGTAACCTATCCACAATATAGTGAGAGATTCTCTACGCTTGAGATGTTTGGTAGGCTTGGAGCAATGGTAAAGGGGTAGATTAGACTTACAAACAGTTCTAACCAAGCAGCAAAGTGGAAGTAATTTCCTCTGTATAAACAGGCGGCAGTGGCAGTGTGTATTTTACAGCCTGAGAGAGAGAAATGTAGGTGACAGTCCCCTTCACCACGAACTGAGCTTTGATCCCCATGTGCAAAGCTTTCTCAGCAAGGTGCAAATTGAGGAGGCTTCTGCCATATATCCACAAAGGCCTGAACGTACACTTCTAAATGTTTCCACACCGGAAAATGTTGTTTCAAACCGGTATGCATTTGCTTTTTTCTGTGAAACACAATAGAAGATATTTTGAAGAATTTCTTTACAACACTGGACCATATTGACTTTCATTGTATGGACAAAACACTAAAGAGTTTTTTTTTTTTTTTTACAGATTTACAGAAACAAATCATACAGGTTTGGAATGACAAGAGGGTGAGTAAATTATTTTTTTGGTTTAACCCTTTGAACTGTAGCTCTTATTTCTAGCAGAAACCTGCTGTTGCTAACTAATGCATGTTGGTACAGAACAAATTGAACAGGATAAATATTTAATGAGGGACACAGTGTGTATATAGAACCATCCTATTGTTTTCAAATTGACAGTAGCATGTATTCTGTTCACATGGACAGGAAGTGAAATTCACATACAGTTCCACACTGTATGCACATTCAAACCTCTTCTCATTTGAAACGACCACACTGCCACCCATGAACAGCACTCAACTTCAAACAAATGTTACAGCCATCTCACTTTTAACAATAAGAATCCTTCTGCAAAGCAAGCATAAGGGTAGACAGGGATCTCACATACGGTCTTTCATTATGTCATTGGTGAAAGGAGGCTTTAGAAGACTTTCATCTTGAAACAGTTCCTTCTTTAAACAACTGGGACTACCTCCAAAAGATGTCTCGGCATCACAAAGACTTCTTCCATTCACAGAAACACAGACTCGGAGCAGAACCGCACACAGTCAACACCCTGTGGATATGCCCATTTTCCTCTGGATTAGCCCCATACAAAATATACTATCACAGGTTTATTGTGGTCTAAGAGGTCACAGACTTCTTGAGGAGTTCAACTGGAATATCTGAGGATGCCAACAAAGAATTTAACAGCATCGTCTACTGTTGAAATGATGGGTGAATGCATCAATAAATGATATTTGAATGGGGAAAGGGCTCTCTTGTTTCAGATACACCAAACAGAGGTTTCATTTCTGACAGTGATATTTGTAGGTCGCTGACAATCCATTTCACTGGAGCATAATAATGTCTTTGTGAGCCTCTTTTACAGACTGTACATGGCAATGATGCAGAATGAGCATGCCAACACAGCACACACAATGCACGTTATATTTCAGTGTTTCTGAAGGCCTTCTGTTGGAGCTTAATTTAAAAACTGCACTAAAAATAAATAAATAAATGAAACAATGCTACAAGAAAAAAATCGTTAATTGGTTAACTGCAAGTATTCAATACATCTACCATTACAGTAAAATAATTGAATTTTGCAAACAAAAAAATAGGAGGGAGTCACCTTATAATTTACACTGAAAATAATTACCAGGACTTTTTGATCCTTTTTAAGTTACTTTTTTTTTTCTTATTTGCATTAGGCTGTTCTGTCTTACATTTTAAGTTGTTTAGTGAACGTTTATGCAATCACTTCAGTATCACATGAGATACCCTGATGGATTTTTGTCTTTGTATGACGCTGTACACTGTCTAGTCTTTGCCACGGTTTATTGATGTACCTGTATTATTATGATGGTTTTCAGTATATTTTAAGGTACAAAGCAGATTCTGGTACTACAATGCATATGCCTGGATAATGACTTATCATATGATATGACGTGACGATATATTCAGTAATGAAAAAACATTAAATGGCTGTTCAATGTCTCAAAGCACCAGCTTTAGGATATCAGTCATTTACACAGAGGTTATCATGAAAATCAGTAAATACTTCCTGAAATCTGCACAGGAAGAGCGACCATAATAATTACGTCCTGTGGACTGTAGCTACATCAGAAGAGTTTCGAAATGTGCTCGACCTTATGTATACAGGGCAATTTATTTTTGGGAGAGTGGGGAGTAACATTCATTTAACCTACACTGTAAAAAATGGAATGAGCTATTTACTTAAAATATTGATGGTAATAATATTACACATAATATTTTTGAGTAGTTTTGCCAGGCTTGATTTTTTTAATGGAATCTACCTGAATAAATCATGTGAAATCTCCTAAATTAATTCATCTATGACACAATGAATTTAATAGAATTAGTGAAATGTGCTCATTTATTTGAAGTTGATTCTCAAAAGTCTGTGATTTTGAGTGAGGTATTTTGTACATTTAAAAGGCTGTATACAGCCAAACAGCTCAAGTAGGAAAATACTTGAGAAATACTGGAAAGTACTGCACTAGCACAAGCAAAAGCTACTGCTCATTGAACAAGGCGTAATGCCTTAGAGGAGTAGTATCCATAACCATAAGCTCTTCTCTTCTGCACAATGGTAAGGATTGCACGGTGCAATGGAAACTTCAATGAAACACAAACTCTTTCAAATGTCAAACATAACTGAACATTAAACATTAATAGATGTTTCCCTTCACTCAAAAACACATAAAATAGCATTTAATTTCAAAATGTACTCTCCATAGCCAGCCATATGCAAAGCATGCTCGGAACTAACAATCACCTCTAGCCTTCTTTCCTTATTTTTTTATTTATTTAATCAGTTCCAAACTCATCTCTTGGTTTTATTAGTAAAAAGTCCTCAATATTTTCTATACAACACTGAATCACAATTTCTTTAATGAAATATACACAATATTTGTAATTATCACCTTAATTTTTTAATGAAAATTACAAGACCCATGATTAATTTTTTACAGTGTAATAGAAATGAGCTACATGGGTGACCACTGTATCATACATGACTGAGGTGTCAGAGATGTGCAAATCAAAATTATTTTTACAAAACTAATTTTTAATATAAACTTCTTGCACAAATTGTCAAATGTCTGTTTTCTATTAGTGTAACACAGCCCATCTTGCAGCACTCTTTGTACTTGACATTCATTTTGCCGTTTAGGGATGAGTTGTAGATATTTAAACTACTTCAATTTGTAGCAGACACATATTCTAACAAACAGCATATCAAAGTTTGAGAAACAAAAACACCGAGCTACAGACCTTGAAACAACTGTGTTAGATCACTGCTCTCCCCTACAGGTAGCCTATTAGTTATGAGAACTAAACCTACCCTGGACCATGTAGCAAACAACATAAGCTACATTACACACTTGCAAACGGATAAAACAACTTAAACACACTGTGTAGCAGGAAAATTGAAGAACGCATGCTTCAAGACACAAATACTTTACAAGAAACTCTATTTACATCAAGAATATCGAACAGGTGTGACAAAACACGGGATCATAAAACATCGGATAACTGAGTAGTCTTTCCCTCAGTGTTGGGGAAAGTTACTTTTACAAGTAATGCATTACAATATTGCGTTACTTCATTAAAAAGTAACTAATTACGTTACTTAGTTACTTTTTATGGAAAGTAATGCGTTACGTTACTTTTTAAATCTGGACAGGGCTTGCTTGTTTGTTTTTAAAATAAAAAAGTTCTATTTTTGGCAAATATAAAAGCCTTTTCACACCAAAAGTGAAATGAATAAGCCTCAGGCTGAAGGGAAAGTACATTTACGTCCGTACAGTAGAATGCAGAAGAAGAAATTTCAACACACTTCAGCAATAAAAAAAGACTCACAAATGTTTGTCTAGAGTAATTTGTGCATGTTAGTACGCTTGAACTGGATCATCGAAGACATTGGTTAATAGAATGGGATTAAATGCATAAAGGATATTTGTGTTGTTTAACATTTAATTATTGCAGGTTTGCGTCATATTCTGAGTTGCATTATTTGTATTCGTTTTGAGGAATACTGAATCGGCGTTGTTTTTTGTGAGTGAGATGAATTAATGCATATTCATATTTGTTTTAGAACTACAATAACATCTGATTTCTCTCACCGTGGGGACAGGAGAGTGGTCAATCAATAAATTGGGGGGAAAAGTAACTTGCATTACTTATTTGAAAAAGTAACTCCGATATTCTCTTGTAAATTAAAAAGTAATGCGTTACTTTACTAGTTACTTGAAAAAAAGTAATCTGATTACGTAACTCGCGTTACTTGTAACACTGGTCTCAACACACAACATCTGAAGAAAAATCTTTTGCCCACAAAGATCTGACCCTGTTAACCATTAAAATGATACTGTATCTGATCTCTTATCTTTCAACAAGTAACAAGAGTCGCGCGACCAATGCACCACAGTCCTCCGCCGCCTTTATTCCTACGTTACTTCTGCAGCTCAGATTCAGAGTTTCGTACATCGTTGTCAGGATTAATTTATTTTCTCATGTATATAATCTGAGACTAAATTGCCCAGTTTAACATTTCCCACAGAAAGACAAGCGTTTGCAGACCCGTTGTAGCTGGGTCGGTGTTCACGATAAAGTCTAGTTTATAAACATGCGGCCAGCGGTTTTAAAAACGGAACTATGAATTACCTTTTTTTCCAAGGAAGTTTGTTTATACGTCCCTCTCCCGTGCCTGCGCTCGCTTTGTACAAGTCCCGGCGAAGCGTCCTCTTCGCTCATGCGCACAAGAGCAGCACAAGAGCAGCACAAGAGCGGCACAACTCGCGCTGAACTCGACGCGAGGCACAATACATGTTCCCTGACGCGAGAGCGTGACGTACAAATAACTAAGTACACAAAGGCAGGTGCTCCTCTTACTGCTTAGGCTACTATATCAGCAGAGCCTGAAGGCCAGCCACGTGGTATATGTTTCAAGAAAAAGATTAGAATGGTTTATTCTATAGCTGGGATCTATATCTCTTCTGGGGCATTTTCACTTTTTCCTCAAGTCATGCTAGCATGTGAACTTTGCAAAGTTGTGACTTTTATGTTGGTTTTACTAAAAGCCTTTAATTTTAAGTTGAATGTTCTCACTTCTGCTCTGTGTTGCACTTATTTGGGGAATTTAAATGATCTAATGTGTGGCTGAACAAGATAGGCCTACAGTCAGCTAACATGCACCTTGCAGAATCTGTAAAATTGTAATAATTTGTATTGTTAATCATTATTAATAATTTTAACAAAATAAGGGATCATAACATTGCTTGTTATTATTATTATTTTTTAATCTAGCCTGACTGCTCTCCTGAATAAGTGCTTTCACATAAGACAATTTCATAGCTGAATTTATGAAATGCCCTATTCAAAATTTACATAATATAGGCTTGATTCTTAATACTATATGACCAATTTAAAATGTTTATTTGTTGTCTGATTTGGACATTTTTATCTTGTATCTGACATTTTATGTTACAAGTTAATCTTATGTTATGAGAAATGTTATCTGCTAATCTTGACTGTGTATGATTTTTTCAATCATCCGAGGTGTAGTTGATGTTGGTAACACTTATTAATGTATTGTAGCTAATAGTTGTAGTTTATTACAAGGCATTTGTGTCATCTAATCATCTAAATTAAATCTATGAAATTGAGATTTAGAACATTTTGTTGTGCCTCTGCATGCATTGTTCTCTACCCTGACAACATTTTTGACAAATTAAATTGCTAACATTTTTACATCTGTCTGTTTTATTTCAATTTTGTAGAATTACAAATTGATGGCAATGCTTATTTTTGTCATATGATCATTTTCAGTTACACATAATGTGTTTAAATGACACGTTGTGTGTTAAATTACATTACACAGTAGATGTGTGATCCATCTTAACACACAAATTGTGTTAAATTTGACACAACATGTGTTGTCCCTGAGCACACTCACCACATGTCATTACCTGGATCACATTTGGTTTGTTTTTTGTGATGTGGCTGTATTGGAGGGTTGAGGTGGGATGTTTGGCTTCACGTAGGCCATTAACATTGTATACCGTATGAGAGAATTTCTGAAAATATTCAAAAGTCTAACAGCATTTTGGATGCTTCAAACAACAGCCATGAGTCATTTCGGTAACACTTTACAAAAAGGTTTCATTAGTTAACATTAGTTAACTACTTTAGTTAACATGAACTAAGAATGAGTAATGATTCTACAGCATGTATTAATCTTAGCTAATATTAATTTCAACATTTACTAATGCATTATTAAAATCAAAAGTTGTGTTTGTTAACATTAATGCACTGTGAACAATGAACAACTGTATTTTAACTAACTAACTAACTAACGTTAACAAAGACTAATAAATACTGTAATAAATGAATTGTTCATTGTTTATGTTAGTTAATACATTAACTAACGTTAACAAATGACACCTTATTGTAAAGTGTTACTGTTATTTCTTGAATAGAGGTAATTCTGAAGCTTGCTCTTTATACATTTTAATTAGCAAATAACATGTAATTGTAATTATTTAAAGTTTATGAGAACTTTATGAGAACAAAGTTTATGCTGAAATAGGATCATGACAATGCTTCTCAGAATACAGAACACTTAACCAGTACTGATCTCTAGTGGTTACATTAGGTAGTTCAGTATGGAGCCACAATACAAAAAAAAGCATAAATTCATGAAGTACATAGAAGTCCCATCTGAAAAAGCTAGCCTTACCAAACACTCTGCCATCACTGCATCTTTCTCATTATAAGGCAAATGCTGAATATTCCCTGCTTAAATATTTTTTGCAATGAAAATTCCTTATAGCAATGTAGCTCTAAATGTAAATTGCATATATATGCTGCTGCCTACTTTTCATACTGTCTATATCAGAGAAATGTCTGAAGTATATCTTAGTAAATGTTCAATCTCTTGCATACATGAGTAATGTATGCAAGTAGGCTATGTATGTGTTGGGGGAACCACTCTATTTGTTTGTTGGCCTTTCTTTTAAAAAAGAGATAAAAGTGCCAAAAGCCGCTCTAAAACTAGCCAACAAACCAGCCTGTCCAGTAGTCTATGGGAGACAAGCTAAAACCAACAAACAAGGCAGTGTGACTAGTAGCAGATCTATACAGGTGGAGCTGGGGAAGGTGGAGGGTTTTTGAAGCAAGCTGCAACTGCTATGGCAAGCCCTAGTCATATATTTGAATGGCCATCTAGAGTTTCATGCCAGAACTCTGTATATAATAGAGCAACATCATCATTAATCATTAAATGACTGTTATGAAAGTCAAGATGCACCACTACTTTAGTAATATTTAATTAACAAAGCTTCTACCATGTCTTCAAGGGTAAATACGTGGTTTGCTTTGACCCTCTTGATGGTTCATCCAATATTGACTGTCTTGCTTCAATTGGGACCATCTTTGCCATCTACAGGAAGGTATGCATGCATATTTTTAATAGATTTGCAGGTATACAGCCATGACAGTCCATGTGGTTTCCATCCTAGTACGTGAACACACTTTAATGATTGCTCTGTTCAAAGTGCACAGACAGTGACCCGTCTGAGAAGGATGCCCTGCAACCTGGCAGAAACATAGTGGCTGCTGGATATGCACTATATGGCAGTGCCACCATGATTGTCCTCTCCACTGGTCAGGGAGTCAACTGCTTCATGTTAGATCCAGTGAGTCAGTTTTACTCTACATAACTTGCACAGTTATCAATTGTGGGATCATTTAGCAGTGAATCATTCGGTACAGTTTATTCAGTCAACACAAAGCAAACTAAGAATATCATTTTTTTTGTGTAGTAAATCATTTGTAGCTTGAAATGATATGATTCATAAAGCTAGGAGGAATAGTTTGAAACAGCATAGTAGTTTCATTTTTTTAATGACTCCCGACTTGCCCCAATTTAAGAAGTATGTTACTGTAAATGTGTCTTCTTCTTCTAAATAAGCCATGCATTCATTAATTTATTGTGTTATTTATTGTAACATCAGGCTATTGGGGAGTTCATTCTGGTTGACAGAGATGTGAAGATTAAGAAGAAAGGCAAGATCTACAGTCTGAATGAAGGTTATGCCCTTTATTTTGATCCTGCTGTCACAGAGTACCTGCAGAAGAAAAAGTTTCCGGAGGTTCAGTATGCAATTGAATAAACTTTTTCCACTTAAAACGAATCAAATCATTATAAAAGCTGAACAAACGCACACATTTCAAATAGACCTCAATCACATTTGCATAATCAAATGCATGGTACATCAGAAAAATAAATATTAATAATATTGTACTACTAGAGTATGACTATTAAAATGTGTTCAGGATGGCAGTGCACCCTATGGAGCCCGTTATGTAGGCTCAATGGTGGCAGATGTGCATCGGACACTTGTTTACGGAGGAATCTTCCTTTACCCTGCAAATGTGAAGAGCCCCAAAGGAAAGGTACTTCATCTAAACACTGTTTACATTCACATGACTTTGCGTATATGAATGCCAATAAATGGGACTGTTAATGGACAGCATAACAACTAACAGCCTGTCCTAAAAGTTTATTATTATTATTTTCACATAAAATTGTTACTCAGGTCTTAGTTAAAGTAGTAGCCTAATGGTTAGAGAGTTGGACTCATAACCCAAAGGTTGTGGGTTCAAGTCTCGTACCGGCAGGGATTGTAGGTGGGGGGACTGAATGTACAGCGCTCTCTCCCACCTTCAATACCACGACTGAGGTGCCCTTGAGCAAGGCACCGAACCCCCAACTGCTCCCCGGGCGCCGCAGCATAAATGGCTGCCCACTGCTCTGGGTGTGTGTTCACGGTTTGTGTGTGTTCACTGCTGTGTGTGTTTGGATGGGTAAATGCAGAGCACTAATTCTGAGTATGGGTCACCATACTTGGCCACATGTCACTTCACTTCACTTAGTTGTTGCTTGATAAAAGTCTTATTCAGCAGCCCAAAGAAGTATTTGGACACTTAAAAATGTCTGAATGCATTAGATAAATAAATGGTGGCACCTGCTAACGAATGCTAGACCAGAATTAACTTCACTTTTCTGAGCCATTTTGCAATTGGTTTTAACAAACTGGTTCCAAGGAATTCTTCTCAAGTAGCCACAGAGTTATAACCACAGGTGTAGTTTGTCACATGATCCACTATGTTTGACTATACAGCAAGTAGTGTATTGTTTAATTCATTTAATAACTTTCATATAGTCACTTAAAAGAGTCCATAATGTTTTAGGGACACTGTACTATTCAAATAAATACATGAATGAAGTGAAGACATGAAACGTATATATATATGACCTTGGCTCCAGTTCTTTTGTTTGGTGTCACATCTACAGGTGTGTCAATGTTTACTCCCTCTTATCCAGAAGACCTGAGCTGAAAACGGATCTGTTACAGTTACATTGTAGATACTTGTGTAATAACAGTTGTGCCATGCTATCATTTCACAATATCATAATTCAAATACCTTGGTGAGAAAGCTTTTAACTTCATACTCAAAAAATGTGTGACTTGATCGTCACATGCACAAAAAGGCCTGTAGAGGGAGCTCTAGCGCCCTAACTAGATGTTCTTGAGTAAATATGGGAGGAGGCTGGTAGAGAGTTGTAAAACTTCGTCTGTGTTCTTCGCTCTTCAGCTCAGACTGCTCTATGAGTGCAACCCCATGGCCTTCATCATGGAGCAGGCCGGAGGGATGGCCACCACAGGGACCACCAACATCCTGGACATCCAGCCCGAGAGCCTCCATCAGCGGGTACCTGTGGTGATGGGTTCCCCTGATGATGTCCGAGAGTACATCTCCATCTTTCAGAAACATCATAAATGAAGAGCAATAGTCAGAATGTACAACTAAGACTCAAAGAATCATGAAGATATATAAACACTCCAAAATAAGATACCAAAGTATTCATACTTTCAAAATACCTCGATATCAAATCACTACCCCTAAAACCAAATGTTTTTATACACTGTATGCCTCCATGAAGAAATATAAGAAGAATTTTTGAGGACAGTGATTTTTTTATTTTTATCTAAACTTGACATCAGTAAAGTAGAACATTTAGTTGAGGCTGTTTTTAGAGAAACACACTGTTTTCCACATTAGATTGTTTCCCTGAGTGTTATCGGCTGCTGAAATTGTTGTTGGCCAAAAAGACAGAAGCAAGTTCATGGCAGCAATGAGGATGATTTGAATTAAAGTTGATCTTGTTTCTGTCTGTACAGACAGACCAAATAATCACTTGTGCCTTATTGCACCCTATTGAGGGAAGCTGTGAATAAAGTTCTTGACAAAACCAGAGCCTTTCTGAGATATGTTTGTGCTCTGTTAACAACTCTTACATTATGTAGATGTTTTGATTTATGATTTATAATGTCCAAACACTAAACATTACAACTTCCGAATTTCTTTACAGTGTGCACATTTCAGTAAGCCTCTGAGAACACAGCACTTGTGAATGAAAAATGCTACGTTTCCTTCATCATACAGTAATATTTTCCTATATAACCAGAGATTTTAATACAGGACATACTGTACAACAAGTTCAAGCAACCAAATGAAGAGCAGATGACCTTTTCTCTAAAGGCCAGTAGAGCCCTGCTGACATTTGAGACACATTTTGGGGTGTTGCTGTACATGACCTTGGTCAAAATATGTGCATGCATATCTGTTTATAAATTATACTCTCATTTAAAAAAAAATCTTATGATAATTATTTGTAGCATAGTACAGTAGAAACATGCTGTGCTCAGATTGAGTATAGAAATGATCAGAGAAATGCTTCCCTGTGTTCAGTGAGCTCTCCTCTATTGGAGTCCTCTGCTTTTCTACTGTGAGTGAAATGTTGTCTGGAAAGTTCTGATCCTAATAAGATTATTATTTTGGGCTCTGTAGCAGAGGAGGCACTCACATTTAAGGCAATAGGAGCAAGAAGCAATAGATTGAGTGCTTGTTTGGAAACGCATCGGCCAACCTGTCAAATCTGGAGAGCGACGTCTGTACCATTGCTTAAATGTATTGCATAAACACTGCTTGTTGAGGATTAGAATTTAAATGAAGTTCTCAAGAAAGCATGTTAAGTGCACTTTTCAGTGCTGTGAATCAAATATAATGCATAAGCAGCATGCTGTATATTCATTTTCTTAAAACATGTTTGATGTGTTTAGTCACGCTTACAGGTTTGATTTTTAGTTATAAGGGACACATTTACATATAAATATATATACAATATTATTAATGAGATCCATTTAACAGACCTCCAGTATTCACTGGGACATGATTGTCATAAACAATTGTGAGCTTTGCTTCATGACCCATGACCTTTTGACTCCTGAGCATGTGTGCCGTGTCAATAGTGGACATAAATAATTAGCTGAGAGCCAAGGAACATGCTTTATAAGTTGGGCCCTTTGAGCTCTGGCTCTACTAGCATTCAAACTACTCTACTGTCACTTGTGTTACTTGATCTGCTTCACCAATATAACCTTGGCCTTCATCCACTCACAGTATATGTAAAAAGACTGCCTAGTGGCTCTACAGTTAGTCTCTGCCTGTCCAACTGCTTGTACACTCGGACACCGTGAGGATGTCGGATCAGTCGGTCTTTGATGTGGACGTATGGACCCTCACACGTTTTGTCATGGAGATGGGGCGGCAGGCGAAGGGGGCCACCGGAGAACTCACACAGCTCATTAACTCCATGTTAACAGCTATTAAAGCTATTTCATCTGCTGTCAGGAAAGCCGGACTCGTTCACCTGTAAGTTTCATCGAATTATTTAGCATTATGTGAATGAATGTTTTACTGTAACTGTGTTGTCAAAACATGCTGTGACTGTATGAAATAGAAGCGGGCGAAAGTTCTTTCAGTTCAGCCAATGATCCAATACAAATGCGAGATCAAATAGACATAGTTATGGTTTTTGAGAAAGTCCTCGTTTAAGTTACAGTTCTAGTATGGGTAGTTAAGAAATAAACTCTTTTAGTTAGTAATGTAGTTGTCTGTAAAGAAATACTATTAATATAATATCATCATAATAATACAAAAATAGAAATGATTCATTACATTTAAGGCTGCTAATTTCTAATTTACTAATCTGATTCTTATGGCAGCGCTATTTAAGAATAAGGAAATATCACACTTTAAAAAGTTTATAAAACAAAGATTGTTGGTGTACATTTTAGAAGAAAATACAATTTCAGTCTTTCTACTTACCATTTCTTTAATTATTTGTCCATTTTAATAGCAATTTATAAGTGAAAAAAATCTTACACATTACACCGTTTTTCCAGTTCAACATTTTATCACTGTTTTTGCAATTGAACCTCAGTAGCTGCTTTTGAATAATATTAGTATGTTCTGGTTTCACTGAACACAGTCAAGGCCTTGCGGGACAGGTGAACGTCACAGGCGATGAGCAGAAGAAGCTGGATGTGCTTTCCAATGATCTGATCATAAATATGCTGCGGGCCTCTTACGGCACCTGTCTGATGGTTTCTGAGGAGAACAAGGATGCCATCTACACACCTGCTGAGAAAAGAGTATAATCATTCTCAATAGTCTTGCTTATGAATACTTTTTGAATATTCATTGTTAAAGTTCATCCAAAAATTTAAATTCTGTCATTATTTACTCACCCTTATGCCATTTCAAACCTGTAAATGATCTTTCTGTCCACAAATAAGCAAAGACGTTTATGTTGCTCTTCATATATTAATTTTGAACACATGATGTGTTTATAAATGCGTTATGAATGAACCAAAGGTACAAGAATATTAATATATTAATATATAAGCATATGACAATAGGTTCTTATGATTAAATGGAACTACTTTTTAAAAACATGGTTATTATATAAAAGAGAATAAATTGGCTTAAAATGTGTTTGCTTAAAAGGCAATAACGTATATACATACATATATTTATGATATTTAGAAAACTGTCTTAAAATTCCTGGCAGTTTACATCACACATCAATCAAAATTACAATGTGTTAAATGAAGGGAAACTTTAAGAGTCAGGTACTTAACATAAAATTACAAGTCTGGAATAAATAAATAAAACCTAAGAAACGTCCATTTAGTTTCAAATGAATTATGGCTGCTATGTAAACTATTTGTGTCAGGCTTACATCTCTTTGCTAATGCATTTTTATTAGAGTTAATTTAGATAATTACCACATGAGGTCGCAGTACGTCTGATTTCAGCTGCATACTCAGTTGAATCTGTTGTTTATCATAGGGGAAGTATGTAGTCTGTTTCGATCCTCTGGATGGCTCCTCCAACATTGACTGTTTGGCCCCCATAGGCACCATCTTTGCCATCTACAAAAGAGTGAGTGTTTGGACGGCATTAGTTGCTGCAAGATGTTTGGAGTTGCATTTTGTGTACTTTTGCATGCATGCAAGCAAACAAAAAGAATAATAATATAACAGAATTAACTTTCGTGTAAGCTTTCTGTCATGTGTGTGTGAAAAGGATTGGTTTGATGTTTGGTGTTCTTGTGCTACTTTCCCATGCAGACTGACGAGGTAGCTGACTGCATTGACCTGCCTGATGACAAATATTGGCTAAGCAATAAATTCAATTGAACTTTTAATTTGATTTTATTAAGTGCACTAGAGTGTAACTAATAGCAACGGCACAGCTGATGATCTTATTAGTTTATTGTTTAACTTTCATTGTGCTTTATATCTTTTATCATGGTTAGAAATACAAAACTGCAGTAACAAAAATGCAATCTAGATGGTGTCGTTGGGTTTGCTGAATGTTGACGTGTGTACAATTTAATTTGCTTTAACTGTTATTTTTAAACTTGCATTATATCAATCAAAAACATGCAATCAAGATGTGTCACAACAGACATCTGAATAGTTTTTGATTGTTTTTATGAGGCTCCAGTGGCAGACGGCTGACTCTGTTGTTTCTCCTGTTTCAGACCTCTGAAGGAGAACCGACAGACAAGGACGCCCTACAGCCGGGCAATCAGATCGTGTGTGCGGGTTACGCTCTTTACGGCAGCGCAACGCTAGTGGCTCTCAGTACAGGAGCTGGAGTTAACTTCTTCATGCTGGATCCAGTAAGCACAAACAGTTAAATCTGCTGAAATGATCGATTAGGAATGAATAATAACATCAGGGGGCGGTTGCATAAACATGTCACTATGTTAAGCCTGTGTCTTAAAGGGATAGTTCACCCAAGAATGAAAATGTGATGTTTATCTGCTTACCCCCAGGGCATCCAAGATGTAGGTGACTTTGTTTCTTCAGTAGAACACATTCGATGATTTTTAACTTTAACCGTTGCAGTCTATCAGTCGTATAATGCATGGCAATGGTAACAAAATCTATGAGAGTAAAAAAAACATGCACAGACAAATCCAAATTAAACCCTGCGGCTCGTGACGACACATTGATGTCCTAAGACACGAAACGATCGGTTTGTGCGAGAAACCGAACAGTATTTATATCATTTTTTACCTCTAATACACCACTATGTCCAGCTGTCTTTGTGCGCGTCCGCGGGATCTGGTGTGTGAGGTGTGTACGCGCTCTGGCGTAGTTTACGTTAATGGGTGTTGATATCCAGCCGAAGAGCAATCAACCATAACTTCAGGCGAGCAGGCTCAGAAGTTGGGAATACGTGGAAAGTCACCACTCCCGAATGAGTTTGCGCGAGAAAAAATAATCTTTTAGTTTTAAGTCGGTTTGAACAATCCAGATAAGCGCAAGTAAGTACCATTTTGATTAGCCGTCGTACCTACAATGACTGTGCACTGTGTAAACAATGAGTGACGTATATGCGCGAGAGATCACTTCCGGCGCTTGCGTAAACTACGTCAGAGCGCGTACACACCTCACGCACCGGATGCCTGCGCGCGCCCAAAGACAGTTGGACATAGTGGTGTATTAGAGGTAAAAAAATGATATAAATACTGTTCGGTTTCTGACACAAACCAATCATTTTGTGTCTTAGGACATCAATGTGTCGTCACGAGCTGCAGGGTTTAATTTGGATTGGTCTGTGCATGTTTTTTTTACTCTCATAGATTTTGTTACCATTGCCATGCATTATACGACTGATAGACTGCAACAGTTGGAGTTAAAAATCATAATTTGTGTTCTACTGAAGAAACAAAGTCACCTACATCTTGGATGCCCTGGGGGTAAGCAGATAAACATCACATTTTCATTCTTGGGTGAACTATCCCTTTAAGAACTAGTTTGACCAACTAGCAGTTAGCCAAGAGATAATCAGTCTCACTTTTCTGATTAAATTGGGCCAATCGTTTTTGTAACTGACTTAGTTATGACCAGTCTAGAAGAAAACAAATTAAATGGCTAACTTTTTAAGACTAGTCTAAGCAGTTTATGCAACCTTAACTTTACAACCTGAATGTTAGAGCATCTAGGCTGTTCTGAGATCAGGGTTTTATGGTCACAATATTTCAAAGTACTAGGAATCAGTTCGAGTGAATCGTTTACAGTTTATTCACGACTATATGAACAAAGTGCACATAGGCTATGCCAAACATAATATTACTAAAAATAGCTATGTAGTAAACTGTGAGCCATTCTATACTTTATAAAACGTTGTATGTTTCACTTCTGTTTATGGTTTGACTTTTTATATTTTTTTACACTTAAAGGGATGCTTCACTTCTTTTTTCAATTTCGAATGAAAGTCTTGAATGTTTTGTGGGTGCAGTGAACTAGTTTTGATTCCTCATCTTTGGCCCTTTTATATTAAAATATATATATACATATATATATATATATATTACTTATATATAAAAGAGTACATTATCATAGTAGCCTACATTTGTATGTCAGTGTGTGACACGGGCTCACGAGAGCATGATTTATTTTTTATGTTCCTCTTCTTCAGGCAATTGGAGAATTCATTCTGACAGACAGAAATGTCAAGATCAAGAAAAAGGGGAAGACTTACAGTATCAACGAGGGCTATGCTAAGTACTTTGAGCCTGCAGTGAATGATTATTTAAAGCACAAGAAATACCCAGAGGTGGGTTCTGTACGACATTATCCAAACTAGCCCAATAATATTGCTTTGTCTGTTTTTATTGGCAACATTTATTTTTTGGACCTAAATGTGACTGTAAGATCACAGCACCTACACAGCACAAATTTAAAACTTTGTTCCTCATGTGATCGAGCAAACATACTCACATGTTCATGACATGTTGCGACAGAACAGGGATTGTTGCTTAGCAGGCCTGTTTAAAACAAAGTGTGAGTCTGAATAATGCAGGTCAGAAGTTTGCATGACTGCATTACTGTGCTCAGCATCAGCTGACGTTTACACACGTTACATGCTGGAAAGTGAAGAGCAACTTCCTCAGCGGGAATTCATGTTCTGTTTTCTGAACTGGAACATAGACTCAGCATATCTAACTGATTCATGTTAGTCTGCACAAGCCTTGAGAGCGACTGGGTGCAGTGTGATCATAAATTATGCCGAGTATGATTTTTTCCGTGGGTCAGTTGGTTAATTATTAAAGTTGCTTGTTTTTAGTGAATACTTGTAAGATCTTGTCTTATCAGGAATACATGCTCTTGCTTGTTCATTTTTTGATCATCTGATGGTGATAAGCAGGAAAAAGTAAACAAGAGTAAAGACTGAAGAGCTTGTCTTAGATAATGCATGGGAAGATAATAATGAGAAACTTGCTGTTTACATACATTGTTATCAGTCATGTTTTATGTGGGATGTCATGTTTTCGTAGAAGTGTTGTCAGAAACATGCTATCTCTGATTTCATGACGTATTGATTTGTTTGCATATTGTGTCTGTCTTTGCTTGAGGTTGGCTAAGGGCCACCCCTAAAATCCATATTGAAAACCAAGCATTACAACTTCATGTAGTTCCTTTTTTGTCGTGTTTACTGCTCACATCTTTCTAAAGGAAAAGGCATTACATTAGGTGACAGTTGTGTGGGATTTTAGCTGTCCAGCTGGGTTTCAGTTTCCTAGAACTTCTCACACTACTTCCAGCTTTCCTGTCCTTTTTTATTGAAGCATGTGTGACCTTTGCTCCCGACAGTTATTGTTTTAGATTGTTTGCCAACTGTCGTGCAAGTAGAAATTATTTTGGATTCAGAGATCCAAGCCTAGAAAGAGCATGCATACACAAAATATCTTATTCAGAATGTTTGAGTTTTTGTTTAATTGAATTCTGATATTATTTTTGATGAAATGTGATTGCCTCACAGGATGGCAGTGCCCCATATGGTGCCAGGTATGTTGGGTCGATGGTGTCTGATATACACCGTACCATTGCCTATGGTGGCATATTCATGTACCCAGCCAATGAGAAGAATCCAAAAGGAAAGGTGAGTCGGCTAAGCTTTTACGGCATGATGATTTTTAGCTCATGTGTTTTAAGATATTCAGGACAAACATTCATACAAAAAGCACATCGGGTATTAGTGATGTGAGGAAATAATATAATGAATATGATGAAAGATAAGTTTAATTATACCATGTTACAGTAAAGTGTTTCATGCAGCATAGGTTGTCAGGTTAACATTGTTGTGTCCAGCTTGCCAGTATTATTTATATATTATATGGTATTTATTAATATTCTGAATTATCTTTTATTTTTCTTTATTTTAACTTTGTGTTTTTGATATTTTTATTATTTCTTTATGTATTTTTATTTAGATTTATTTGTGTTTCATTTTTAGTACTTATGAGTGATATTTATTTATTTATTTTATTTCAGTTAGTTGCCAAGGCAACATTTCTCATTTTCGTTCAAGTTTAATTTTAAATCTAACATATAGTTTATTTCAAATTTATTTTAGTTTCAGTTTAAGCTGTAGCTTTAGTTAACAATAACAACACTGCAGCAGACTAGGTCACTATGTCATAACATATAAGAAGACTTTCAAAATCCATAAGCCTGTTGTGTTTTATGCTGTAGATTACTTTGTTTTAGAGCAGGTACAGGCAGGTCGTATTCTGATAACAGATGTCGCTCATTTCACGGCAGAGAGCTGTGTCATTCCCGACACTGGGCAGTGACTAAACACATGACATGAGCCTAGACTGGAACAAATACACACTATAGCATGAAAGCAGCGAACCAGATATTATATCTGCAGTTCATGCTGCTTTTCATAAATAAATACCAGTGTACAAACTTTCATATGTATTGACACATTCCAGTTTCTCTGTTCTACATAGATAAGAATAAAAAGAAACCATTCTCAGTGAACTCAAACTTATTCCATGCTTCTTAGCTGACCCAAATGCACAACTGATAAGTGCTCATGGTTTAGACCCTTTGAAAAATAACCTGAAATGAGCAAATCAGCATTATGTAACTTCTAAGGTTCTCCCTTGTTTCATTCTCTCCAGCTGAGGCTGTTGTACGAGTGTATCCCCATAGCCTTCCTGATCGAGCAGGCCGGGGGCATCGCCACGACAGGCACCCAGCGCGTCCTGGATGTTATTCCCGAGTCACTGCACCAGAGGTTGCCCTTTGTGGTGGGATCCCCAGACGATGTGGAGGAGTACTTGTCCTTTGTCAAGAAACATAAAAAGTAGAGATTTCGGGTTGCGATTTGATCTATTTAAAGCTCACACATGACATCGAGATACAAAAGATCACTGTAGCTTTTTTTTTTTTTTTAAATGCTTTTTCCAGTATTTTAAATCATTATTTTTTTACCCTTATTTCACAAATCACACACTCAAGGTCTTTTCAGTTTAGATTTGCTCTTCCGCCCCTTTGGCAATCTTTCTTCCTCACTTCTTTTGTGAACATAATGTGCCTTCAGCGGTGTGTTGTTAGTTGGGAAAGGGTTTACACCCTCTCGTTTGAACAGACCCCTCCCTACTAGTAGAAGAGTCAAAACCTCCATCATCTCCACTCCGCAAGTCTTAGTTTGCCGGTCATGATGACGGCCCATGTAATGGCAGCGTGCCAAGAGATAAACAAATAGGACACGTTATTTTAGGGTATAAATGAGCTTACCTGTTCTTGACTATCCAATACTTCTTTCCATCAACATCCTCACCCTCAAAACCATAACCAACGGCAAGGACGCCATGATCTAGCTCCTCGCTGCTGCAGTCCTTCTCATAGTAGATGCCTAACAAGAAATATACCTCCATTAGTGCACACCAATTGGGAATCTCCTTCACTAAATTCTCATAATTGAGTCATTTAGTTGGCTTAACAACTAATGGCGAGAAATATGCACACCTGACTGGTAGAACTGGAAAGACTCGTGTCCAGCATCAATAGCCACAGACACCGGCCCCACAGCAGCTATAGCTTTCATCAGAGCATGTTCCTTTCCACTGGGAATGTCAACGAATCCAGTGTCATTAGCTACGCTGTTGTTGGGATCGTAATGGCAGGGCTGATCATCCTGAAAATGATAAGCAGCATGTATGTTATGGTGATCCTTCATATAATCAGTCAGTATAATTTCATAAGAATAAAACGTAACGTAACTTACAGTTCCCAAATAGGGGTAGGACTCCTCGGAGTCCAAACCGTTCTGGTCCTTGATGTACTGGAAGGCCTGGTCCATGAGACCTCCATTACAGCCCTCGTTGCCTTCAGGACGGGAGCATTCCACCAGGTTCTGCTCACTCAGAGACACCAGTTTTCCAGTCTTCCTGAACATCTGCCCCTCCATGGCTCCAGTAGTGCTGAAAGCCCAGCAAGAACCACACTCACCCTGGAAATATCACATATGAAACTGTTTAGACTAGTTGTTCTCAACCAGTTGGCTTCAAGAGGACTTGGACATTTAAAAACAAAATAAGATAAACACAAGCATCAAAATAAAGCTACAACAAATAAAAAAAAAAATAAAAACCTAAATATTTCTATGTTTTTTCTTTAAAGAACAAGTGTTCACACTAAAAACCTTGATATGCGAGGTAGCCTAGTTTTAAAAAGTGTGATTTCTAAATCTGGAAAAAGTAAAATCTTAAAACGCCATGGGCATTTTATTATGAATACACATTTTACTAGTTTTATGTAAAATATTTTGTGTAGAAAGTGTTTAGAAAAAAAAAGAAACCATTAATTTTTTTTAAGATTATTAAAACAAAAAAATATTATACACACACATACATATATATATATATAAATAAAATTAATTTTTTTATTTATTATTTTTTTTTACAGAGGCTAAGAGATCCCATAGATTAAAATATTTTTTTTTTAACTAGGGCTAGGGGGCCTTTGAATATTGTTATGCACAATATGATTTATTTATTATAATACGTTTTCCTGGTGTATAACTGGAAAACACAACTATGGGCTCTCACACATATCATATACATCTACTTCCCAAGTGGTCAGACCATTTCCCCCCCATGGAGTTTAAATACATTTATCCAAAGTGACTTTCACTGCATTCATGATACGCATTTTGTCAGTCCTTGCTTTCTCTGGAAATGAAACCGAAGCTCTCACACATATCATATACATCTACTTCCCAAGTGGTCAGACCATTTTCCCCCCCATGGAGTTTAAATACATTTATCCAAAGTGACTTTCACTGCATTCATGATACGCATTTTGTCAGTCCTTGCTTTCTCTGGAAATGAAACCGAAGACCTTGACATCACAAGCGCCGTGCTCTACTGTTTGAGCTACAGGAAGGCACATTCAAAGGCATTGTTTTTCTAGATATTTTACATATGGGCAACTATCTCACCTGATCCTTCACAGGAGTCACGTATCCCTTTTCTCTCCAGTCCAACTTGTTTGGGACCTCCAGGAAGTTGGGCTCCATGAACAGAGATCCGCTGAATCGTCTCTCCTTCTGGTGTCTGTAGCCATTCATCACCTGCCTGAACTCCTCATGAGTCTGTAGATATAGAACAGTTTGATCAGTACTGAAGGAATTTCATAAATCAATATGCAAACACCTCAAATGAAGTTCTTCTGCAGTCTTACCATATCACCAAAGTGGTTCATTCCGAGTCTGTAAGTGTGTGTGCCCATGGAGTGCTCAAGATTGTGCAGTTCGATCTTTCTCAAGTTTTTCTCCCAGACCATTCGCCTCCACCCCTCCTCCTTCTGTGTGAAAAGAGAGAACACTAAGTCCCACTTCTTGCTCCGTTTTAGACTAGTTCATGTACATTTTAAGCCAGAATGAACCTTTTAAATCTTACTTCATGGTATTTTTTACTGTGCCAGTTCTTCCACTGCTCCCAGTGGTCGTCTAACTGCTTGTCCAAAGTTGGAGCAGCAAACACAGCACTGAGGAACAACGTGAACGCCACCAAATACACCCTCATGATGAAAACACTGGAGGAAAAACAACAACAGGTCAGACATGCTGCAACAAGTGACCACGAACCCGTTTTATCCCGCGTAAATATATCAGATTAAAACGTGTATACGGGAATGCATACATCTTCGTTTTAATGGTGCCATTTTAGTACAAATATTATGGAAGCCAATTGGCACTTAGAAAATTACGAGATGAAATCATAAAAGTCGAAATTATGAGACACCAAGTCATGAGTCATTATTGTGACTCAGCATCTCATAATTTCGCATTATTATGATTTAGTACGCCATCATTCTGAATGACCAAGCACTTGGTTTCTTATGGGGCGGAAATGGGCTTCCATAGGTGTTGTATTAATACGTCCCGAAATACGGCATAAACGTATTTTAAATAGTTTCAGGTGAGTTTGTCACACCGCAAGAGATTGCTAAAACTGCTTGAAATTTCATGTCACATATTCCTACATAATTAATCGTATATTTAAAAGAACTGGCGTCCATTTACATTGACATGAGATCAGATTACTGGCCCGACATCTTTGTTGACAACACCGGTGTTGTGCCGAAAATTTCGGCACCAAGTTACACCTGCAGGCAGCGGTAGCTAATAGCTTTGTTACGAATAGTGATAAAAACCAGTGAGTAAATCTAAAGGGAGAGGGCAAATTACTCATGAAACAATTCTTAAAAACAGAGGCTGACCTAACGTTACAGTGCCGAACAGAAACGAATCTATATCATTGCCTGTACATCTTCTAAAAATGTATTTGCTTACACGGGCCTCCGGACAGACACGGAAGGGAATAAGATTCCCATTTGCAGCAGTCACGGGATCTGGGAGGTTCCAGCCCACAGTTTCCCAGGAAAAGAAAGCAAAGACCGAAACCAGGGCCACGGAAATCGAAAAAGAAACAGCTGGAACTATTTTAGAGGAATGGATATGCGGGGAAAGCGTCACGCTTTACTCCTCTATTAAAACATGGTAACGTTAAAACCGTGTCGCTAGAAAAAAATAAAATACAGACAATTCATAAGAATGCATTGTGTAAAAGGCTCAGCAAAAGAGCGACCTAACAAGCTGAATTTTGTTCTGTATGAAGCATTACTCATTTTTTAAACTTTGCATATAACAAAATTACACTGAAGTTTTTTTTTTTTTTTTTAAACAACAAATGTAAAAAAAAAAAAAATAACTCTCAAGATTCCAGAAAGCTTTAAAAACTGCTGACTCACCCCGCGGTCCTGAAACCAGAAGACAATAATGTGTGTGTGTTCTCGGTCTTCTTCTTGGTAATAATGTGTGTGTTGCAGACGGGCCGCAAGGTTATAGCGCATCTGAAGGCACATTCCTCAATTTCTCATTGGTCGAGATTCTTGTCGATCCCGCCCCCTGATGAACACGTCACAGCATGTGACTCAACAGCACGTGATGGCTTCCCAGATGGGCTTGTAGAGAAAAACAATGTTGCTATCTAAAAAAACAAAACATTCTATTTAACATAAAAATGTTGCATTAGTTCATAAATGTATATAATATGTTACTTTAAAAAGCACTAGTAAACAGCCAATGCTGAATAGTGAGCAGCTATTTACTGTTTTATATTAGAATGCACATTCAGATTGATCGGTTTTCTTTGCAACGATATATATTTTCTGAGATACTAAATCCATTTACAGTATTGTCATACGGAAGTCATAGGCGTTTAAATTATACCTATTATTAACCAACCAATAGTGCTATGCCTTCCAAGTGTTCAAACACAACTAGAAATATGTCACAACTGATTGAAAAAATGTTGATTTAATCTCATTCCATTTTTGTCAAATGTCTGTTAATGCTGTGCGGGTCAACCAAACCAACAAACAACTAGGCTACTAAATCACAAGATTATAAAACAAAAGGGTCTCTGTTTTAATAGACAATTTCACATGTTCACAAAAAAACACAAGTAATAAACAATATGAATGCAGTGCAGTTGCATGACCCTGCTCACACATCAACGGAACACCAAAACCAGTGTATACTGAATTTATGATCAGTATGTCTATGCGAGGACGTCAGTGCAGGTTATCTAGTCCTAGAACTTGACTTTGCGTTTACGTTGAGTGTAAAGCTTTGTGGCAGGCCAGAATTAGAGTGCTGTTGAATCTACAAACCAACAAAGGGGAAAACAGAGTGATTAATGGGCTCGTCTGTGACAAGAAGCACTCAGTAGCTATAGATGGGAAGATTGCTCAGTTATCACTTAAGCCTATCAGCCCAGCGCTTCCAGAATGATCAAAAAGGAGCAGTTAAAAGAAGCATAACTGATCAAGTGTGAGCAACATCTACGTTAATCACGACTCTTGATAATTATGATTAGAGTGTATGTATTCAGTATTACACATTATCACTAAATAGTAATTATGCAGTTTTTTTGTTTTGTTTCAAAGGCAACCATGTCAGAAACAGAGCTGTAAAAAGAAGAGAACAGAAAAGCTTCTATATGTTATGATGAAATAAAGGTGCGGTAATTCCATTTGCTGAATCACGCCACAGACTGACGCCTCCAAAAAACAAAAAACATGACTAATTATTCTTCAGCGGCAATGTCATCATTATTCATTTCAGCGAGCTCGGCTGAATTGAAGGCCTCAGTGGAAGCATACATGCGGAAGCCATTTTACTAAGAATTAATTGGAGGGCACTTTGAGATATTTGAGAAAACTTGGAAATACGTCAGCTGTTAGTAGGGCAGGTTTATTAACAAATTACATAATTTACACCAAGGAATCTGGAATTATGTAGGGTAAAATGTACTGTCCCAGAAATCTTCATGTCCTCGCAATCTAACATCTCTTCTTTCAGACCTCAACTAAAAACCTATTTTTCTTTAAAGTTTTTCAGCTCACTTCTCTCTAGCGTTTATTATTGAGTTTGCTATTTTTTTTTTACTTGTACATGTATGAATGCTTGTAACTACAGCAACCCTGGAACTGAGACTTAATAAAAAAAAACAAAAAAACATTATTTTTAATTTTTGAAATGTAAATGGAAAAATACTGCATAAACTGAATATTAAAAAAAAACACACACTGAAGAGAGTCATTGAGTAAACAATTTATTATAAAAAAGTGGTACACTGTAAAGTTTAAGGAAGTATTAAGGACATGGCATTCAGAGACATGCGAACATAATATAAATAGAGAAATAATGTGAAGGTCTTGTGCAAAGAGATGACTACAAGTCTTAAATACACCAGGATAAATTCCCCTCCGATTTACCCTGTTAAAGTCTTAAGAGGGGCAACCATGAACCTTGACCACAGCTAAACAGAGAAAGAGCTCCATAATACATCGACTTATTCACAATATAAAAATGTGCCTTTTGGAATGAGAGAACACAATATGTCCAATTCCCTTTTAGAAAAGTTTGTGATTTTAAGCCTGCAAGGGAAATGATGAAAGGTTGGAGAATAGATCCATCCCAAAATATAATATGGAACAGTTCTTTGAATTTTTTTGGACATTAAAAAAGGTGATGAAACTGCAACTGTCTCATACAAAGGAGAGCAAGAGTTATAGCATGTGTTAGATGTAACAGAGTCTTTGCTGCCATCTACAGTTTTCAAGTTGTCACTTCATTTGTGTCCAATATACCACATTCAGTACAATCAGACAGGAGGAATGGCATCGCTTTTAAGTTTCAATGCAAATGTCAACATATTTTATGACACTTTTGCCTCATTTAAATCCCTTAAAATTGCATTTTATGATTAATTCTCCAGTGTACAGAATACACATGACTATTTGTTCCAAATAAAATTCTTAAACACTCAACAACAGTGTAAATGTAAGAAACAGATTATATTGAAATAACAGCTGAACAATTGTAACAAAGATCATGCTTATCAAAGACACTGCAGCAGACATAACTGTTATAAAGAAAAATTAAATCTTACTTGTCATGTAGGTGCCTGGAATATTTCAGCATTTCCATTTGACAGGTAGTCAGAACCGTAATATTTCACAAAAGTGAATAAGTGTGAATAAGACAAATGTGAGGGATTTTAGGAACCACACTTTAAAATAATTTCCCATGTATTTCGACTTTTAAAAGAAGGTTTAGCATGTTTGTTTGTGCTTCATTAGTCGAATACAATTCTGTCTGAATAATGATGCATTGTAGTTGCAATAAGGAACATTCAGGTAGTAAATACAAATTACCCAATTTTGTATGTTTGAGAAAAAGTGTAAATCTATTGCTGCGTAATAGATAAGTTAATTAAAAGCTTCATAAGACAGGTAAACACCGAAACACTTGCAGAGGTGCACATCCAATTTTGAAATCTACAATGATGGCTCTTTGTCAACAGTTTACCATCTTCAAGGCACTCAATAGTTTGAGTCGTTTATTAAATAATGCTGCCAAGCACTTAGTGATCTATCATGCGGTCATCAAATTTAGCATAATTTCCCTATAACAGCTGTCCGAATATATAAAAGTAATTGCAAACTGCAGATTTTTCATTCAATAAGGACATTGGGGAATGTGGGACAGTCAATAAAAGATTTGCAGAAAAAAAAGTACATAGGCACCTTTTCAAAGACACCAAGAATGAACATTCAGAAATCGCGAAGGGCAACAAAATGGACATGAGCTGAGTATCTGATTCAAATACTTCTGTCTCAGGACACCAGGGAGCTTGAGATTTAACACCACTCCAACGATAAACTGCAAGTTTCTCTACAGACACAAGTGACGTCCTAACGAGAGATCACGGAACTGATGGAGTTGTAGGATGTGCCGCCCCCATTGCACACCGGGCTGTAGGGCTCTGGTGGGGTGCCCAGAATCTCCAAGTTGACCCGGAACACTGGTGCAGCTCTAAGGAGAAAATCCGCTGCATCCCGACGGCCAAGTTCTCGTAACTTAGCTACCAAAATGCCTATGGTTGAATTGGGTTGCTGGCTCCAATCTTGCAGGAGCAAGGCTGTGGGACTGGGAAGGGAAAGGGGGTCTGCAGGCGGAGTCCCATTGGTACCAGAACTGTATTTAGCAGCGAGCTCGCTAAGGCCCAAGTTCATGGCAAGCAGGCACCAGTCCTTCCCAAGGGCATCTGGCGGGTCCAGCAGACGGCAGAGCTTGCGTCTAGCCAGGTGACTGACTTCCGCCACGGGCACTTCCCCTCCAAGCCTGCCCTGTTTGTAGACATGGGTGCAACCTAATGCTACGATACTGACAAAGCTCTCACGATAGCCACCCATGGTGTTCGACAGGGCGTTCTCGCCTCGTGCTTGAGTGCGGAAAAAGTCCCTCGGTTGGTAAAGCATAACAGGGCCGTGGTGTTCCCGCAGCTGCTGAGGGCTGAGATAATGTCGGGCGGTAAGCAAACCGGGTAATGTAGCAGCTAACAAACCCTCTGCCATGCTGCATAACGTGTCCAATAAAGCATAGCAACGGCCGGGATCCGAGTCAGGTCCTCGTAACTGTACCTCCATGCCCTGCCCATGGTTCACAAGCAGAACCAGTGCCTCAGCACCACCAAGTCCAACCCGAGCTCCACCGCTCCACAACCTCACATCCTCAGCCTCGACCTCTGGCTTCTGCTGCCGGCTCCACCTGCACAAGTTAACTTGCAACTTATGGAAAAGTCCACAAGGGAATGGTGCCAAGTGCTCGGCAGGCACTACTCGCACTCCACCGTAAAGCAAAGTGTCCTCGCCTTCTACATCTTCCTCATCCGTCCAGGTGTGCTGTAGGCCACTTGTGCGTATGAGGGCAGGAATGTCGACCATTCCTGGGTTGGCAAAGTCACGGGCACATACGTCCATGGCGTCAAGCACCTGGAGAAGTTCATCAATGTCACCTTCTGAGACCAGGTTTTGGAGTTCTTCCACACGGTAGCGGCCACGGTAGTGGTGGATCGCTTTGGGGGTTTCAATCGAGAGAAGTTTGCCAAGTACGTTACTACAAAGCCAGCGAGGATCTAACAGGACAACATCCTGGACAGTCTCACTTTGCATGATGTTAATCTAGAAGAAAGAAAGGGAATAAAACGGATTGAGTGCAAGCAAATGGGTGATTCTAAGATTTCTGTTTAAAGGCCTGTTCACCCCAAGACAAATATTCGGTGAGATGAAATTTTTCATTTTAAATGAATGACTATTAATGCATCTGTTCAGACCGTCACAAACATGCACATGCCGTCAAGGCATCATTTTTTTATGTAACGATGTTCTAAACTGATTTCAACCAAACTAACAAGAAAACTGGCCAACCAATAAGATTCATGCTTTTGGTCACATGCCCAGAGTGCTACTGTTACATAAAAATATGACTTGGTGGCACTAAAGAACAGACATTTTTGCAAAGCACCAGTGAATAGCAGAGAAAAGAATCTGGAACCAGTTCTCTAGTCCCTGTACTTCTGTATTTGGTGATGTATGAATACAAAAATCTGAACGGCTTTTTAAAAACACGTACATATGGTAAATATGTATTTCTGCATTTCTAGTTTACTGTCAGATACTAAATTTCCATTTTTATTCAGTATGTCTGCTGTTTTTTACACTTTACCGAAAGTTTGTGCTGAATATTTGTGCTGTGTGAACAGACCTTTAGGTGGGTTCCATAACATTTCAGCAGATGTGTTCCATCTAAAGTTAAACTGTCACTTTTCGGGCTCAACTCACGTATTCTTTTTCAAATAAATGTGATTAATCATCAGTAGATGTATATCGCTTATGGGGGCGCACTTGAAATGCCTTTAAAGCAGCACTATGTAACTTTTTCTGTGTTCAAAATTTGCAATGTGTATAAATGAGCGAGTACATCATGAATTCATCTTCCAAACCGCGTTTTTTTCTTATTCCGAATCACTACGGTACACTTATAATAAGTACTTATATTTGGACTATTGTAGCCTGGTCGGGTCGTCACCGCTGCGGAGTAACACATACCTGCGTGAATCGCCATAGACATAAACTTAGAGAAGTAGCTCCGGTTGGAATGTTCTTCCGCGGGATGTGTGCAGTTCTGTTTATTAACCGCTAGAGCGCCAAAAGTTACATAGTGCTGCTTTAATTTGGGTCGGTTCATTAAATGGAGCTATTTTATGAATTCAGACGACTTCGAATACAGCAAACACGTTATATGAAAATATTTTATGAAACATGATTTATACAGCCGTTAGTTGTTTTTTTTGTCATTTTGGAGCTTGGCAGACCAGATTCTCGTGCACTTTCAGTACATTCTTCAATATTTCTCATTTTGATTCACAGAAGTCATACAGGCTGATGTGAATTGTTTTTGTGTGAATTATTCTTTGAAGAGAAATGACATAACAGATTTGAAAAGGGCTGAGGTTAAATACAAGGGAGCTGAAGCCCCTTAAATAGAGTATCTTATGTAAGTAAACAGCTGAATCACAGCTTGGCATTTCAGCCCATCAGCATCAAACCATTCCCTAAAATGAGTTTAAGTGTTGCTGCTGAAAACACAAATGAATAATACTGATGAGAATGACTCATTCACCTGCTCTCTCTATCGGTGAAGCTGTTGTTGTAATGGTTGTGGGTGGTCAATAGACTGAAAAGGCCCCTTTTCAGTTGCTGACACCCACCAACTCATTTGAATTCACATAAAAACATGTTTGTAGATGCTCTGCATTGTATACTTTGAGTGGTTTTGAAGTAATGGATGTGGCATTAATAGCAGGGGCGTGTAGTATAGCAGAATGTATGAAAATAATCATTATAATTAATGATACATTGCAACTACTTCAAACACACTTACAGCAATATGCCCATAATTCATGCATATGCATACATATTTATTAATCTGCTCATCATCACACACACACACACTCTCACACATTCACTGGGCCACCCACACACACACACACCTCTCCCATGCTGTGAAGTTGTGAAGCCAGTTCCCGCAGATCCTCTTCGCTGGCTAGAGGGTTGATTTGTTCTTGCACATCCACAACAAATTGTTGCCATGACATTAGCTGGTTTGGCCCGTTCAGTTTCCTCCAGGAAGGCAGAGTGGACAACAGCTTCTCTGCCAGCTGAGTCATCGGCCTGCAGGTCTGTGAAAACGACAGAGAGAGAAAAGCAATTTTACATTTCTGAAAAAAATATGAGTGTGTACGTGTCAATGGGGTTGCTAAGTTGTTCTGAGTGGTTGCTAGGTAATTACTTTCTGGCCCCAGTCAAAAGAACCGAGTGGACAACAGCTTCTCTGCCAGCTGAGTCATCGGCCTGCAGGTCTGTGAAAATGACAGAGAGAGAAAAGCAATTTTACATTTCTGAAAAAAATATGAGTGTGTACGTGTCAATGGGGTTGCTAAGTTGTTCTGAGTGGTTGCTAGGTAATTACTTTCTGGCCCCAGTCAAAAGAACAGACCCCCAAGTATCTATGATAGTCTCATGCTGAAATATGGTCAAATGTAAGTCTAAAGAGCTTTTTCCCCTTTAACCAAAAGTAGGAGCTATAGTAGAAACCACCACTGATAAATGAAAGTCAGACTCTTTAATAATAATAATAATAAACAATAATTTATGCATTTAGCAGACGCCTTTATCCAAAGTGAGTTCCAGTGCATTCAGGATATAAATTTTTTACCAGTATGTGTGTTCCCTGAGAATCGAACCCACAACCTTTTGCGCTGCTAACACAATACTTCTACCACTGAGCCACAGGAGCACTAAACTATAAACTTCTTTGAATAGTAATTTTCCTTCATAATATACACAAAAATCCAGACACAATATAACGGCGTATGAGAAAGTAATCTGTACAGGTATGTGTAGGAGTGAGAGAGTAGGAGGAGAATGAGCAGAATGTATTAGCGAGGGATCTGAGTGTCAGTGTTTGATATTGTGTATTTCTAAAAGAGAGAACACACGTGTGTGTGTGTGTGTGCTGGATATTTGACAAGGTAAAGAGAAGAGGAGAGCTTTATTATAGAGATCAGACTCAGATCAGAATCAGAAAAGTGAGTGTTTCAGGTCATTGAATGTATATACTACATTTAGGTAATTTAAATGATAACGTGCTGGGATGTGTAGTAGAGTGAAGATAGAGTGAAGATCTTACAGATATGATGGTGTTGCGGAGCTCTAACAGAATGTTTCTCAGCAGCTTCATGTCTTTGGAGTTGGACGCTCCTGCATCCATGATGAAGAGCTTCTCAGCAATGTGCAGATCATTCCCAAACCTGAGAGAAAGAATTGCATTATAATCAGTTTAAAAGAAACAAACCACGTTCAAAGCGGAGTAGCAGCTTAAGATTGTGTTTATCTATCAAATCACTTTAATCAGTATTATCTAATCAGTCCTACTAAATTGATCACTTTGCCAAATATTGTCCTTGTAGGTCCCATGGCTTCAAACTGACAGTTTATATTGATTTAATCACCTGTTTCTGACTTCCCTAAGTAGGGATCTCTCCTTGTCATAGCTGAACTCTCCCCCAAACGATCGAGGCAAATTCACAATGTCAGCATGTGTGGCCACCAGGACCACGCGCAGTGGATTCCTGATCTTCCCTCCAAAGGCTGTGGATACAACACAGAGGCAGTCTTATTATCTATTTTTCACATCTTTGATCTCAATGCATCATTTTTCAACTCAACTCTTTGAGAACCATAGACCAAGTACTAGATTCCTAGATTAAGACTGACTCTAATGAAGTCTCTTTTGGCGTTATCCATAGCACTATGGATGTGCCTGCTACAGTACTTACACAAATTCATCAACCATCACTACAGTGAAAGCAAAGGCAAGCCAGGCTGAAATGACCAGAGAGAGTTTGAGAGACAAGAATGAGAAAACTACAAACAGCATTAATGGAGCACAAAGAATGGAGAACAGTGAAACGAGTGAAATGCATGAGCTAATTTCTTTTGTCAGAGAACAAATATATGGTGCTCATGGTGTGAAAACAGCAAGACATGACGCAGCAGCCAAAACATCCATCTAGTATATATGTGCACAGAAAAACAAAGCAAAAATAGCGCAGATGGAATGCAAGAATGCATTGTGTGCGATCGGGCCACAGACAGATTGACAAACTCAACTGTAAAAAAATGTTTGCCAAATATATACTTGTGTTGAATGACATGGAAATAAAACAATATATTGTATATATAATATATTGACTTCTAAAGCCATAATTTGTCATGTCTATTTAATGCTTTACTCGTCTGCCACAATAATGTAACATCATGTAATTAATGTATTTAAAAATGTGCAAGCCAATTGACAGCTGCACTTTCACAGTAACAGGGCTATGGGTAACGGAATTGTACAGCTGGTTATTGGTTTTTGTAACTAACCATCAGGAATGTTAGTAAATGTTCATTTAATTCATAGAAATGAGAATTTCAATAGTACGGTGAAAAGAGGTGCAGAGACGGATGAATGATAATTAATTAAAAAATGCAGATAAGTTAAGGTGTAATTGCATGACTTTCATGAAACACACCAATTCGATTATTTTGTAAGAATAAATTAATGAATAAATAAATAAATGACACTATGCAAAATAACTATTGCTATAGTAACCAAGTAAAAAAATATTAATTTCAATACAGAAAAATTGTATAACTGCTCTCTAGACCTCTCAATCACAGACTTTACAGCTTCAGCTGATCCCTGTAATTATTGTAATGGAAAGCCCTCTACAAAAGAGGAGAAAAAAATCCATACATCATACACTGTAGTCTCAGGAGACACACACAAGCACATACCGATGTTGTCCTCTGGCAGCATGAGAGCCTTCAGGCAGTTGAGCCAGAATGTGACCTGGTTCAGTTGAGTCTCGTAAGGCTCCTCCAGGCTGAATAAGACCAGATGAATGGCTGTGGTGTCATTCGCAGCAAAGTAATCATATGAGCAGTAGTAGACGGGATTACCAGAGAACTCCCATATAATGAAGTCTCCAACACCTGAAAATGATTACATAATACAATGCATTAAATAAAATAAAAAATACAAAAAAAAAAACATAATTCAAAGCTTGGTGTAAGAAAGATTTTTAAGAAGAAATGCTTTTCTTGCTCAGCAAGGAGACAAACTGATGAAAAGTGACAGTAAAACATTTATAATGTTAAAAAAAGATTTATTTTTCAAATAAATTCTGTCCTTTTGATTTTTCTACACAACAAAAAAGTGTCACAGTTTCCACAGAAATATTAAGCAGCACAACTGTTTTCAACATTGATAATAATAAGAAATGTTTCTTGAGCATAAAAAAGAATATTACAATGATTTCTGAAGAATCATGTGGCACTGAACACTGGAGTAATGGCTGGTGAAAATTCAGCTTTGCCATCACAAGAATAAATTACATTTTAAAATATATTAAAAAAGAAAACAAATGGTATTAATATATCACAGTATTACTAATTTTACTGTATTTTTTAATCAAATAAATGCAACCTTGGTGAGACTTATTTAAAAAATCTTTCTGCCCCCAACTTTTAAAAGGCATATACAGTTGATAATATACAATAAGATAATGTAGTAACTACCTCTAGATATTTTTTGAGAGGTGCTAAAAAAATCTATTATAAATGACTCTTTTACCATTGACATAGGCATTCTGGATGTCGATGGCTTTGGTGGCAGTGTCGTCAGCCGTGGAGAGAGCGTTATGAACAGGACTAAAGACCTCCAGCACTCCTTTAGTCAAACTGGGCTCAAACATCATACTGCGGCTGCGCACACTTACATTCTCACAGCCTGGGTACAGGTTAGAGATGCTGGCAGACACTACAGGCACACAACACACAAACAAGGAAGCAAAAAGAAAGACTGTAAATTAGATGGAATTTTATATGAATTTTTATAATTGATAACAATAAATACAATAAGGATATATTTGTAAGTAAAGGATAAATAATATATATTTTGAGGGTTTGAGCTGTTCAAAATCATTTCATGAAATGTGGAAACCCACCACATGGAGGAGCTGTTTGCTAAAGGCCTGATTCCAGCTTTCCCAGTGTTGACAGAAAAATAAATATTTAGTAAAGGTTCCCTTTTTCTGAAATAATAATACTAATGCTAATAATATTAATAATAAAACATACACAAGGTTTTAAAAAAATTAATTCTCTGCATAGTAGGGGAACTGTTGCCTATGGTTAAAGATGCGGGCTGGCAATGGACAAAGATTGCATGTTGAAAAAACTCCACAAGAGATGAGCCACTATCACCACATATAATTAAATTAGTTCAGCAGGAAAAAACTAAATTCCCCAAAAAAACACAGAAGTGCTAAGAGCCATTTTAGTTCGAAATAACACGAGAGAGAGTCAGATGACTCAAACTCTTTTTTTATACCTTGCAAAAGTGTTAGTCACGCTGTGCTGCATATGTCTCGCACAATCAACGCTTTCCACTGAACTTTGGTTCTTTCTAAAAACTTTTCTCACAGAAAACCAGAGACGACTTCCTCAATTTGGCTGTGGCAGTATTTGTGAGAAAAACATTAGCTTTGTGTGTAACGCATTACATTGATGTGATTGCGCCTTCCAAGGATAGCGCTATATGACGTGTGTTGATCTGGGAATGAGTGAGGAAAGTGAACAAAGTTGGCCCACAAAAAGCTCTATATTCCAAGTTTCCAAGCTTAAAGGAATAGTTCAACCAAAAATGTAATTTGCTGAAAATGTCCTCACCCTCGAGCCATCCAAGATTTAGAAGAGTTAGTTTATTCATCGGAACAGATCTGGAGAAATTTAGCCTCACATCACTTGCTCACCAATGGATCCTCTGCAGTGAATGGGTGCCGTCAGAATGAAAATCCAAACAGCTGATAAAAACATCACAAGTAATCCACAATCCACATGACACCAGTCCATCAATTAAACTCTAACGAAGCGAAAAGCTGTGTGTTTGTAATAAACAAATCCATCAAGACATTTTTAACTTAAAACCACTGCTTTCTCAAATGAAAAAGTTGTCTCGTTTGAATCAGGAGAGAAATATGCACAGATCAAGCACCGTTTACTAGTGAAAACAATCCAAAACAGTCCTTAACAAATATGTTGGTTGATTTTGATGTGAGAGGACAACAGGGGATGGATTTTCACTGGAGGAAGCATTATGGATTATGGGCTGGTATTTTGGCCAAAAATGTCAATTTAAAGGTAAAAGCCTTGATGGATTTGTTTCTTACAAACATGCCGCTTTTTACTTCACAAGATGGTAATTGATGGACTGGAGTCATGTTGTGGACTACTGATATTTTTATCAGCAGTTTGGACTCGTTCTGACGGCACCCATTCACTGCAGAGGATCAATTGGTGAGCAAGTGATGTAATGCTAAATTTCTCCAAATATGTTCTGATGTCTTGGATGAACAATTCCTTTAATTTTCAGCTTTTCTGTAGATGAAGGAAAACACATCACCCTACCTGCTGGTTTGGAGGTGACCGGTGAGGCTGGGTGCCGGACAGGGTTGGTCAACCTGGTCCTCCTCCTCCTGAAGAAACTCCGCAAGATGCCACATTTCAAAGACTCCACCAGAGTGCTCTTCCCTGCTCCCGAGTGGCCAAACAGCTTGAGTTTGATGCGAGGTTGGAGGGTCTGTGTAGGCCGCAGCTGCTGGATGTAAATGCTCTTATGGTTGTCCTGTAAGACCAGTTACAAAGGGCATATACATTAACACATCCCAATGGCATTACAATATGACATATGGACCAACGACATAATGGTAATGTGACTGAGAATGTTCAGTGCATCCTAATGAGTGTAATTTATAGGCTCGTAATAGCTAGTCCTCCAACTGAGCATTTTCCACTGTTTGAAGCAAACAGCAAGACGCTGAATGCCATATATTAAATCATGTATGTGACCGTCAAATTAAAAGACTTTCAAAATCTACAGTCAAGCCTGTGGTTAATAAATAAACCATCTGAACATTTGATCAAATCCGAGTGACTGAAGCATTAAAAAGACCAAGATTCAAAAGAAACGTCTCGGGTTACTTATGTAACCATGGTTCCCTGAGTAGGGAACGAGACACTGCGTCCTCTAGGGGTCGCTATGGGGAACGCCTCGTCGTGACCCGTGTCTGAAGCATACATTGAAAAAACACCAACTCGTTGGCCGGCGACAGCCATGACGTCACTACCGGTGCGACTACAGTATAAATCGGTGCCGGGAGCTACACATCATTCACTTCTTCGTCTGAAGCTTGCGTCCGCAGCATGGCAAGAAACCTAGAGGACGCAGTGTCTCGTTCCCTACTCAGGGAACCATGGTTACATAAGTAACCCGAGACGTTCCCTTTCATGGGGGCGGGTCCTGAACCGCGGGAAGCAGATGGCTGCCCCTCTTTACTTGAAAAGAGAGACAAACGAGAACGTTTTTCATTGGAAAAAACTCGCAATGCACGCAGATTGCCCCCTCGAGGACCAAACAAACAACACATAGATCATGTGTATCATCTGGTGTCAAATAGCGCTGACACGGATGCACACACCTTCTAAATGCTCTACTAGTGCTCGCCATAATAAATAGATAGCTCTTACTTTTTCCTTGGAAATGCACGCTTCAAACAGAACAGTCAATGAAGACGAAGAAGAGAATGATGTGTAGCTCCCGGCACCGATTTATACCATAGTCGCACCGGTAGTGACGTCATGGCTGTCGCTGGCCAACGAGTTGGTTTTTTTTCAATGTATGCTTCAGACACGGGTCACGACGAGGCGTTCCCCATAGCGACCCCTAGAGGACGCAGTGCGAAGTTCCCATGAAAGGGAACTGATGTAGACTAAAGCCCAAATTAAATGTGTCTGAAATATCTTAGCATATGGAAAAACATTTATTTTTAGTCACCTTGAAAATGTTTTCGCCAAAATAAAGGACTACAAAATAAAGGTGATTATAGTGGGATTAATTAGGACAGGCTGCAAGCTTCAGTTATGATAAATACCACTGTAATGATTGACTTCCATATTATTGTACCATCATATTTACATGCCATTCCAAGGTACTTTAAAGAATACCATAGTATATTTACAACAAATCATAGTAGGAACATGATACTATACAGTGCAACACTGCCTGTACACTTTTTCAGCGGCCTTGGTTCCAAAAGTATTTTTCCCATTCATTTTTCCATATGGATTTCACAACATTTGACAAACTTTGATATACATCTACAGTTGGATTTTGAACCAATGGGGGTTACCCAGTATCACTAATAGCAGATTAATGGGTAAAAAAAGGTTCTGAAAGCCAAACAATTATTTTCAAACTATCAAATCAGCATACATTTCAGAGGGATGAGAGTCATTGTTGAGTAAAACTGACATCTCTTGCAGGTGTCATATAAAATACAACAAGGATCTCATAAACCTTAAAGCATTCATGTGATGCAAATGAATGTCACTTGAGTCTCAGTGAGATGAATAATAAACAAAGACTCACACCTTTTTCAGCTTGGCCAGCAGCACTGCTACATGCTCCTGCTGCTGTGCAATCGCGAGATCCTCCGCTGTCTTTCCATCCTGCAAGAGACAATGACAGAGATGGATAAACTGCAGCTTTTAGAACATTACAGGCAATGCGGGGCCCATCAGCGTCCAGTGACACAGATGAATGAGTAAAGCGAAATAAATAAAAGTCTGTTAGCCTTTCATCTGCTCAGTCTTACCAGACCCCCGCACTAATAGAGCTCTGAGATATATATATATATATATATATATATATATATATAGAGAGTGATAGAGAGAGAGAGAGAGAGAGAGAGAGAGAGTGCAGCGTAGGGGTGTAAAAGAGAAAGTGATCAGCTAACAAGGAAAAGTGAGAAAGAAAGAACAGGGTGAATATCACCTAACAGCGTGACTCACAGTACATTACAACAGCGGGTACAGTGATGATTATGGCTGGGACAGAAATGAATGACAGGTTTAATGCTGCCTTCAAGACAATTCAGATGATTGTTTATACGAAATGAGTGCATATAAAAGACACCACAAAAAAAAAAAAAAGTAATTATCAGTCCATAAAATAGTAAGTCAGAACAAGTGTGGCGTCCTGGCACACAGTCATTCACTAATTTGCAACAGTTTCATGGGATTGCATGTGATTTTGCTCCACCTGACTGTAGCCCTTTTTGAAAAAGAGTTGTGATATATGTAACGAATCAGCTCATGGGAAATATGAATAATTAATCATAACTAGTTAAAATTAATTATGAATATTTTAGATTCGCTGTAGATATTTAGCTGACCTCTCAGGGTCAACTGTCTTGTCAATTCTAAGAATGTTACTTTCCTGGAAACACTTGACGTGTTTCATTGTTTGCTCATAACTGGAGTCACTTAATCATGCAGATTTATGCTACAAGATTAAGTGACTCCAGTTATGAGCAAACAATGAAACACGTCAAGTGTGATACAAGTAAGATTTGATTAACTACATAAACACTTAAACTAGTCTAACATACTGCATAAACACATAATCTGGTCTAACATCCTACATAAACACATAACCTGGTCTAACATACACATACACACATATGCATACAGTTGGAATAGGAAAGGGTTAAAGCTTAACTCAGTACAGAGAAGAGAAATAAGGAATGAAATTATGGAACCATTTGCATATTCAGCAGATTTACACCTGAGGGAAAAATCAGATTCTTAGTTCAAACACACCTTTGTAACAAGGTGAAAATGATACCTAATGTATCAATTAATAAGACTAAGTTTGGATACTTGCAAGTCTCGTCTGTCTGAAAGAAAGGCTTGATGCAATCTGAACGTCCCAGTGATCCTTGCTGAAGTTGGTCGATGAAAAGAACCAGTTTGCGTCAGAGTAACTTGATGAATGGAAAAGACAAGGCCGAAGCCTGGCACGAGTTTAGGGTTTCTGGGAGCGTTTTTCTCACCTCCTCTCAGAATTCCAACAAACCACCGACTGGGCGGGTCACATGAAGTACGGCCTTTAAAGTCTGCAAAGATTCACGCCTCTCAAGATGGGCTTGTCCAATGAGGAAGTCCGGAATCCCAAGTGGGAGTTCTGAGATACTGGGGCGTTTTTATGGCCCTTTGTTTGAAAGCATGGTAATTTGCATATGAAACTTGGATCAAAATTACTAAAGACTCTTAGAACACTAATATGTTGCGTAGGTATAAACATACAATATACACTCTCAATTAGATCATCCGAATACTAATTCATAGATTCTAAACATGGTAGGGTTAAATATATACAGTGGGTACGGAAAGTATTCAGACCCCCTTAAATTTTTCACTCTTTGTTATATTGCAGCCATTTGCTAAAATCATTTAAGTTA
>NW_015505808.1:170733-219765 GCF_001515645.1 Sinocyclocheilus grahami | reverse complement strand
TCTCAAAGACAAAATACACGATGACAATAATATACACCATGACCTGAAGGATCATGTGTGTTCATTCAAAGAAAGGTTTTCCTATTAATTAATTAGCAAAGAAAAGTCCTTCCCTTGTGGATTTTCCTTATGGGCAAGGAAGCGATTTTCTTCACCTAAATTCCAGGAGGCCGTAAAAGTATCTGGTGTCAGGGTTGCCATGGTAACCAGGGGGGCCTGGTATTTTCATGAAGAGCTAACTTTAACTGTTCACCCACCCCCTCTCACTTCTGCTGCCATCTGTCTGTCCGCCCACAGAAATGTCTCTTCAGCTGCTAGAAGCCCATTTAGCACTATACTGTTCAGGTGAAGTCAATTACACCATAGAATAAAATATGGCCTGGCTCTTAGTACATATCCACTGACCCAAAAACTGCAACTTCACTTGGTGTTTTTTCCAAACATTACAATTTAAACATTTTAAAGTGTCATTTATACCTGTGATGACAAAGCTGAATTTCAGCAGCCAGTCTTCAGTGTCACTACTATTAGATACATCTGTATGCTTACACTGTCAGTCTCTGTCTTGTGACTGTAGCTTTCAGCCAGGGGAAGATGTCATCAGGTGTCGTCCAACTTTCCTTGGACGTTTCGACCCTAAACCACAACGTCCTCCAGTTGGCGGGTCGGCAGTGACAGCCAGTCACTGCCCATCTTCTCCTGGCTTCCAGCTCAACTCCTCCCGCTTACTCCAGAGCCAACAAGAGGCCCTTTCCGCTGCCTCCCCCATCCTGTGGGTAGCTATCTTCCTCTGCCTTCCTGCTATTCCCAGGGCAGTTAACATCTTCCACACAGACTGCGCCGGGAAACCCCTGCAGCCAACCTCAACTGGAAATAGCCAAGTCTGCCACCCTTTGTCCCTGCATTGTTGGACTAGGTCCTGGTACTTGGTAGCCTTCCTCTCCAAGGCTTCTTCACAACCGTCTTCCCACGGTACTGTTAGTTCAATCAGGATAATCCTCTTCACCTCCTCAGACCATATGACCACATCAGGCCTCAGGGATATCTGGATGACCTGGGGAAAATTGCAGTTACCTACCCAGGTCCACCCTCATCTCCCATGATTGTGCTGCCTGCAGGAGGCTCTTCTTGGTCTTGGAGGAGGGTGGCTTCTCCCCCTCCCTGATGAACTCGATATATGAGGCTGGTCTCACATAGGTCTGGCGCTTTTTCCGTCTCTCCTGCTCCAATATATCGACCAGTGCACAGAGGACCTTGTCATGGCGCCATCTATATCTCCCCTGGCTAAGTGCAGTCTTGCACACCGCCAGTATGTGCGCCAATGTGCTTCTCCCTCCACATAAACTGCACAGTGAGTCCTCCCTCATTCCCCACCTGTGCAGGTTTGTTGGTGTTGGAAGAGTGTCATACACTGATCAGAGCAGGAAAGAGATGCGAAAGGGCTCTAGTCTCCAAAGTTCAGGTCACGTGATTTTCCTCTTTGGCAGGTCCCACTTAGTCCAGGCTCCTTGTGATCCAAGTTCCACAGCCTTTGACTTTCGCCTTTCTTCCTCCAGGTGTCGGACCTCAGCTTGGATCATATCTCTCCTCTGCCTTGGGTCTGCTTTCCCCCATTGTTGGAAGTGGTTGGTCTTGAGTCCTTGTCTCCCCATGCACGGGTTCCCGATGATGTCCTTCAACTTCAGCATGCTCTCAGCTTGCGCCACTGATGTGTCAGCTGCCCACTTGCATCCTGATCTTGTGGTGATGCCTGCATCTCTGACCTTTTCATCGCTGGAGTCTCTGTACATCATCACAGCCCTGCACTTTGCCACCTTAAACTCTTCAACCACTGATGATAGGGGTAGCTGTAACTGTCCAGACCTAATGTATAGCCCTACTGATGTGAATCTTGGTGGGATTCCGAGCCACCTGCGGAGGTGTTTATTCACTCGCCACTCGACTCCTTCCACAGATATCATAGGCACTTCATAAATTATCAGTAGCCACATGAGTCTTGGTAGCAGACCATGCTGAAACAGCTAGGCCTTGAACTTTCCTGGTAAGCCTGATCTTGCTATCTTTCTCAACCATTCATCTGCCTACTTCTCTGTCCTGGATACGTTGCTTATGTCAGTGAGAGAGGCTTCGTACCACTTCCCTAGGCATTTTTGGGGTTTTCCTCAATTGAAGGTATAATCTCCCCCGGAAGTTGGAGCTGGAACTTGCTGGTCACTTTCCCATTTCTGATCACCATGCTTCCTGACTTCCTTGGCTTGAACTTCATTCTCGCCCATGTCGCCACATCGTCAAGTGCATTCAGGATCCACCTTGCTTGTACATGGGATGGAGTTGTAATGGTTAGGTCATCCATAAAGCCTCTTATTGGAGGCTGGCGGATGCCGGACTCCATTATCGGCCCCCCTAGATTCCTTCCCTGCCGCTGTTATGAGCAGATTCATTCCCATGATAAACAAGATGGGGGAGATAGCACAGTTGGTTACAATTTCCTTTTCGCGGGCTTGCCACTTAGTTGTAAAATGGGCGGTCTAAAACCGTAACTTTAACCCTCCAAAGTAGTTGGTGATCATTCCCCTGATGTGGAGGGGGATATGGTAGTGTTTCATAGCTGCTTTGATGAGGTCGTGGGGGATTGATCCAGAAGCGTTGGCCAAGTCAAGCCATACAACTGTTAGATTGCCTTTACTCACCTTGGCCTCCCGGATCAGCTGGTTGAGGACTCCCGTGTGTTCCAAACACCCAGAGATGCCTGGGATGCCACCTTTCTGGATTGATGTATCAACATACTTGTTCTTAACCCTATAGGTAGTCATCCTTTTGGCCAGAACAGAGAAGAAGCCTTCGATGCTCTGGAGAGATATAGTTTGGAACTGACTAATCTCAGAGGAGTCTTTTTCTTTTGGTACAAAACAGCCCTCTGCTCTTTTCCAGGATAATGGGATAATGCCTTTTGTCCAAACTCTCCGCAACAGTTTCCACAGACTGCACGAGTAGCATCGGGCATCTCTTATATACTTTATAAGGTATACCACTTGGCCCTGGGGCAGATGCTGATCTGGCTTTCTGTACACTGTATTGGACTTCTCTCCATGTTGGTTCACTGGTGTCAAGCCGACCTTTGGATGTGCGCTTAGAGCCTGCCCCCTGAGAGTATCACTGTGGCTCTCTTTGAGGAACTCCTCTACAACCTCCTTGGGGCTGGTCAGTTTCCCGGATCTAGCTTCGCCCAACAGTTTTTGTGAACCTGTATGGGTTCTTTATGAACTGAGCTCTCTTGGCCTCCTTCTCCTTCCTCAGTGTCAGAGACCTTTCCGCCCTTCTCAGTCTGCACAGTTGCCCTCGAAGTCCACTGGTCAGGTCTCTTATGCCCTCCTTTTCTTCAGTACTTGCTCTTTTGAACTGCTTGTTGAGGGTCTTGATTTCCCTTCTCAGATGTGAGATCTCTCTCTCTCTTCTGATGGGTTGGTTTCCAGATTTTCCGCTGCTGCCCTTCCTCTCCTCTGTGCCAAAGCGTTCCCTGGCCATATTGTAGACAATTGTTGTCATGCTGTCAATTTTCCTCTCGACTGTGCCTGCTAATGTGGCCTCTAGAACTCTGTCAAGGTCCCGGTCTAGTTGGTCCCATCCTATGTTGTCATTCGCTGGGGGCCATTTCACTTTCTCTTTCACAGGTTCAGTGCCTGAGGTGGTGTTAGGAGAATGCCTCCTGTGGCTTTGGGGTGGAACAGCTGCTGAGAAGTCTCCTGTACTGTGGGGTGGTTCCTGACTGGAGTCCTCCTGCATCTCACCAAGTGGCTCCACTGTGCGTTGCATCTGTTTCTCCCCTCTTCCACATTTGGTTCTGGACTGATGTATTTTAAGACCCTTTGCGTTCTTTCAATGTCAAATGATCCTTAAGAAATTCTAATATGCTGGTGCTCAAAACATTTCTTATTATCAATGTTTTTGTTTGTTTGTTTTGTGGAAACAAAGTTAGATTTTTTTTCAAGATTCTTTGATGAATACAAAGTTTTTTGTTTTTTTTACAACATCAGTTACAGTCTTTACTGTAATTTTTTATAAATTTAATGTGTCCTTTCTGAATAATTAATATTAATTTCTTTCAATAAACAAACAAATAAATAAATAAAAATCCTTACTGGCCCCAAACCTTTGAACAGCAGTGTATATATATTATTCAGACCTCAGTATTAGTCATCAAATTAAAAATCCTAATTAATTGGAAGCCTGGAAGGTTTGCTTCCATTATATGGCACTAATGTGTTTAACCCCAGATGTAATTTATATCTAGCAACCCCCTTGGAAAGTGGTACTCATTTAAGCCAGTTAACCAATCTACATTTCCTATCATTTTACGTGGCAGCACTGGTATGATAAAATACATAATGAACACATCAATTACACAACTAATGCACCTCCTTTGCTGTCATGTTTCCCAATCACTATAAAAGTTTTCTGTCTTTGACTGGAAGTGAAAAAAAAATCTGTGTTCATTTCATTACAACCAAAATGACGCACATAGGAACGTCCCAGGAGGTTGTGACGGCAGCACATGTGTGATTGTGAAATCAGCAATAGGAGAAACCAGCTGTGAAGGGGAATAACTATCAGAGAGGGCCAGCTTGAAGGAAGTATATTTCACAGAAAAGCCATATGCAAAAATCCTGTAAAAACATACAATCTCACACACAGCAACAAAAACCCACACCTAACACCTGGGGCCACAAGCACAAGCAAAACACACAACCTGAAACAGCTGTGTTCCTCCTCAAACCAATGGGGACAAATTAACCAGCCTCCCTCTGAAAGAGAGCCCCCGCACAGCCCTACACAGACTAGAGCGAAAGAGGATGTGGTGAAAGCAGCAGAGGTGTTAAAGCACCAATAAAAAGGATAGTAATGAGAGAGCTTTGCTGCACTGTAATTACTCTTATCTAACGTGGATTGATTGGACACAAAGCTTTCCTGCCAATTAGACTTTATGAGATATGACTGCAAATTCTTCTGTACAAAGCAGCCTATTTTCTTTTTCACAGACTCTTTTTGTGTCTGCCTGCTCGTCTCCAGCTCATACCACGTGTCCCCATGAGGATGTGCTTGAATTCATTTTATTGATTTCTGGTTGTCTCCCCAAAGATTAAAGATGCCTAAAAATCTCAAGGCTGAATGAAGCGTCCTGCCATGAGGGAACCAAATCTAGTGTTTGTTTGACACATTGAGACTACGGCTTGTCATTATCATATTGGAAGGGGAGACGAAAAATATGATAGCTGTCTGAAAGAGATGGCATAGTAGACTTTTTCTGGGAGTATGAATCATGATGCTTGAGTGTTGTGCATGGGTTTTAGCATGTTGCTACAGTACAGAGTTGATAAAGTGTTCTGGGTGGTTGCTAGGGTGTTGCTAAGGTGTTCTAGAGAGTGCCAAATGTGATTGGTCACTGGCCCAAGTCAAAAGAGGCCACTCCCAAGTCTCTAATATTTTAGTCCCTAGATATGGCTTTTGTCTCTCAGTCAGTGAAAATGAATGTTATTTTTTTTGCCCATTTTATCATAAAAGAGGTGAAAATCATAAGTTGGATTCCTACATACACTACCATTTAGAAGTCTAGGTCAGTAGGATATATGTTTTTAAATAAATTAATACTTTTATTCAGGAAGAATACATTAATTTGATTAAAGGGGACAGTAAAGACATTTATAATTGTACAAAATATTTCTATCACAAAATGCTGTTCTTTTGAACTTTCTATTTATCAAAGAATCTTAAAAAAAAAATGTCTGACCATTTCCACAAAAATATTAAGCAGCACAACTGTTTTCAACATTGATAATAATAATAAACATTTTTGAGCAACAAATCAGCATATTAGAATGATTTCTGAAGGATCATGTGACACTGAAGACTGAAGAAAATTCAGCCTTGCCATCACAGGAATAAATTACATTTTAAAATATATTAAAAATTAAAAGTTATTTTCAATTTGAATAATATTTCACAATATTGCTGCTTTTATGGTATTTTTGACCAAATAAATGCAGTCTTGGTCAGCATGAGAGACCTATCTAAAAAAAAAAAAGGCAACATTTTCCAATAAGGTCCCATTACTTAACTTTAGTTAATGCATTAGCTAACATTAACATTAACAAACAATAAGCAATACATTTGTTACAATATTTATTAATCTCATAAATAAAATACAGCATTGTTAGTTCATGTTAGCTCATAATAATACTATTTTTCATCGTTAGCACATGTAGTCTAGTTAACTAATGTAGTGATGTAGTTAAATAAATCTTACCAACCTCAAACATTTAAATGGTGGTGTATAGCCTGACAAAACAGTGAGAAAAAGAGCAAAATATAAAGTGTGAAGGCCACATTAATCAATGGTATCCTATATGTGGAAGACATTTTTTTTCTTTCTTAAGCCGCTGAAACCATACGCCTCTGGCAATGAATTATGGATTCTCAAAATTCCTGTGTGCTGTAACATGCATTGTGCATCAGCCACTATACAATATTAACACTGAGGAGGAGAGCTTTGAGATGGTGTTGAGGCAAGGGGTGTGAGCGAGGGGCATGTGGGCCAGCCGAGGGGAGGGATGTGGGGGTTATTGATTGAAAACATACACTGTTTAGGATGAGTTGGTTGGGGGTTCATTAGTTGGTTGGGCATGTTGTCCTTCACTGGTGCTGAAAGTGAAACAATGATTCTCCACTGGCACATTTTCATTAATGAGCTTCATTCTGGAAAGAGCCTTTTAATACACTAGGCTGGTAACTTAATGGAGAAGGCATATCCTTATATTACAGACAAAAAATAGTGCACAAATATCAGACAGATATATCCTGACAAACACATTAAAACTCAGAATGAGTCAGATTAGAAATCAGTCATCCAAAGGAGGGACACCCACACAATCACATAACAACACACAAACCTACAGGAACCAACACACATTCTATGGAAGAGGCACTATATGAGGCAAGACACAGCTGACTGAAAGATGAAGGATTAAGAACAGAATGGTAATCTAGGCTGTCGTGAATGATAAATGAACACTTATTTAAAGAGATAAAGAGACTGCAACTTGATTGATGTGCTAAGAGGGCAGGACACTGGCTCATTAGAGTTACATTTCCATATCTAACATAAAAAGAAGACAGCAGCCAAACTAATCAACAAAAAGCTTTTGAGAGCATGTCACTATTACATATGATAATATAGAATCTAATCTAATATCTAATATAAATATGTGTATTCTAATATATAAAAATATTTATATAGTGACCTAGCAGTATGTTTTATTTCATTCAAAAGTTTGGGGTCAGTAAAATTTTTTGAAAGAAGTTCATTAACCTCACCAAGGCTACATAATACAGCAAAATACACAAAATACAGCAAAAACAGTAATATTGTGAAAAACATTATTTCAGACAGTCTTTAGTGTCAGATAGTCCTTCAGAAATCATTCTAATATGCTGATTTGCTGCTCAAGAAACATTTCTTTTAAGTATCCATGTTAAAAACAGCTGCTTAATGGTTTTGTGGAAAAATATACAATTTTTTCAGGATTCTTTAATGAATAGAAAGTTCAAAAGAGCAGCATTTATTTGAAATAGAAATCTTTGTAACATTATAAATGTCTTTACGATCACTTCTGATCAATTTAAAGTATCTTTGCTGAATAAAACTATTGTTTTTTTTCTCACTGACCCCGTTTTGAATGGTACTGAATATAAATGTAGATTTTTTTTATAAATACATATATAATACTTTTACAAATCATATGTTATTTATTCACATCAAAACCCTGATGATCTTTCACTTACATTAGTGATGGCTTCAGTGTTGGCTCCTGTAACACAAAGATGACGCACCACCTCCAGACCACCGTTACTAGCTGCCAGGTGAAGAGGTGTTCTTCCAAACTACAGATAAATAAAAAGCAAACATCTTTAAACACTCGCCTTCTGAGAATGATTCATCACAAATGGTAACTAGAAAACAAAAGTGAAAAAATGCTTTTGTCAGAAAATTGTTCAAGTGTAACAGTGCAAAATGATGATTCAATTTCATATTAATATAATTCCGTTCCTCTTGACCTGAAAAGCCCTCTGTTCGAAAGGAACACAAATCATCTTCCAGCTGTAATGGAAGTGCCATTTAAAAATTTCACACAGAAGTAACAACCATGTATAACTGGCACGTAAAGATTTCAAGAAAATTGCAACCAAGTAAATGGGGTCAGTTGAGGGGACTTTAAGAAATGAAAAAGGAGTGGATGATGACTCAAGACTGACAAGAAAAAGCGCAATCATTAATACTTGAATAAGGCAAAGGTAAAATCTGGTCTATAGGATAAGATTGGGGTTATTACGGTTAACTAAACACATACTACTATTAACATTTTTGTTAATTGGAATAAAATAAAATGTTAGATAAAAAAAACTATAATCTAAAATAACAAATGTTGCCTTGGCTACTAACTGAAATAAGTTTAAGTTGAAGCATTAAACTTATTGACTGGAAATAGTAATTTAGTGAAATATAAATAAACATAAATATAAACCTAAAAAGCAATATTTTAAAATACTAATAAAAATGACAAAAGCATAAGACACAATTACTAGAAATTTAACTAAAATAAAAATGAATCTGATACAAAATATAAAAAAAATAAAACATACATAACACTGAATGAAAACACATTTAGGAGTCAAACAAAAGCATATTGTACAGCAGGTTTACATCCATCCTGGTTTGAAACTCACTTTGTTAGGAATATCCAGATTGGCTTTAGCAGCGCAGAGCTGCATGACCACAGGCAAGTTGCCGTCCTTGCAGGCGATGTGAAGGGGTGTGTTACCGTGGCGATCCTGGTGGTCCACATAGCAGTGATGGCTGAGCAGACACTTCACCACTTCAGTTTGACATCTCCTCACTGCCAGATGCAGGGCGATGTGACCGTCCTGAAATATATACATGCAAACACACCATGATAAGGGTAATCAATACTTATTTTAAATGGCAAGCTGTCAATGTTCACAACAAAAATATCTAAAAACAACAACAACATGCATGAAAGCAGACAGTAGAAAGTGTTTTAATATTTAAAAACACTCAACCACAGCAGTTGTTAATGGTTAATATTTTCTAAGTGTCTGTGCTCACCTTATCAGCAGAGTCCATGTCCGCCCCATGCTCCAGCAGACACTCCACGATGTCCTTGAAGCCGCGGGCAGAAGCGGTGAGTAACGGGCTCTCGCCCTCACGGTTCCGGGCGTTGACATCACAGCCAGCCTCGCACAGGGCTCTGGCCACCGCGGAGTAACCGTGCCAGGCTGCACAGTGGAGAGGTGTCTCCTGCTCCTGTGGAGGCATGAAAACAGTCTTTGGCATTCAGACCAAGAGCTCATGAATAACCTTGAACACATGGAGCTAACAAAACAACATTAGTCTGTGTCAAGGCCGTTTCACGTGACGAATTGTTCTAAATTAGCCTGCGACCCTGACACCTCGAATGAATGTAACAATTATAAACATACAATACGTGGCTGTGTCTGCTTCCTGGCATTACGTGTGAATATTGACTTTCTTTTAACAGAGCAGGATATAATAATAAATGCAAGAGTAGGATGGTAACCTAATATTGTGATGATGGCAAAAGCAACCATTATAAAATGAATCTGTAATACTATTAAATAATATTTTGGTTGTGTACAATATTTATCGTTGGTCTAATAATTTAACTCACTCACATAATCCTAAAATGATTTTCTTTATTGCATTTCTCTGAAGTGGTGCTTCAGGCTCATTAATTTAAGTTACAGCATGTTTTTAATAGTGACTCATTCCTGAAATCTATCAACTAGGACTCATTTGCCTGTTAGTCGATGGACGCCCCAGTAAGCAATATTTCTAAAAGCACAGGAGACTATCTGCCTATGAACGTTACTGCTGTGAGCTCATAGTGCTGAACAAATAAAGTGAGGCATGGACATGATTAGATTTCAGCACTCATGTCACGTCAGCACTTGCGAAACCACTTATTACATTTAAATTTCCCACTGTCATCAAAGACAACCGAGATGAAGCATTTTCTTTTATAAAAGAACATTTTCTTCTTTCGAGTTGAACTTTACTAATATAAATACACTACCATTCAAAAGTTTGAGGTTGGTGAGATTTTTTTTATCTTTTTGAAAGAAGTCTCTTATGCTCACCAAGGCTGCATTTATTTGATCAAAAATACAGTAAAAAAGTAATAGTGAAATATTATTACAGTTTAACATGTCTCTTTATATCTGTGATAGCAGTCATTACTGCAGTCTTCAGTGTCACATGATCCTTCAGAAATCATTCTAATATGCTGATTTGTTGCTCAAGAAACATTTCTTATTATCAATGTTGAAAACCGTTGTGTTGCTTAATATTTTTACAGTAATGGTGATACATTTTTGATGAATAGAAAGTTTAAAAGAGTAGTACTCTTCAAAGTGTATCACTTTAAATGTCTTCACTGCCACACTTTTAATGTATCCTTGCTAAAATAATCTTACTGTATTTTTGAACTGTAGCGTATATTGAAAACTACTTCAAAATAATTATGAATTGTGTAATAATGAAGCAATACTTAAAATATACACTCAATTCAAAATCACTAAAAAAGTACATAAAACAGTACTTTAAAAATCATGTGGACTCACATGACTTCAGTCATATCAGAAGTTATTAAAAGTGGCTTTATTTACATGGCGCAGGTTGCCTCATGGGGGCAGAAATCTCATGACTGATGAAAAAACTGAGATCACATGAACAATCCAACACTACTCTGTTTATCTCTGTAACTACCCTTTTAACTACCCTTTAAATAACTGTTAATATTCCATTTGTACAATGGTAACTGAACTTTTGCTTTTGTGTGATGCTACATCCACAACGCTAAGTGTCATATTCGTCTACAATGGCTTGGACTGTTGAGTGTGGTGTAAATCAGTGTGTTACTCTTCAAAGTGTATCACTTTAAATGTCTTCACTGCCACACTTTTAATGTATCCTTGCTAAAATAATCTTACTGTATTTTTGAACTGTAGCGTATATTGAAAACTACTTCAAAATAATTATGAATTGTGTAATAATGAAGCAATACTTAAAATATACACTCAATTCAAAATCACTAAAAAAGTACATAAAACAGTACTTTAAAAATCATGTGGACTCACATGACTTCAGTCATATCAGAAGTTATTAAAAGTGGCTTTATTTACATGGCGCAGGTTGCCTCATGGGGGCAGAAATCTCATGACTGATGAAAAAACTGAGATCACATGAACAATCCAACACTACTCTGTTTATCTCTGTAACTACCCTTTTAACTACCCTTTAAATAACTGTTAATATTCCATTTGTACAATGGTAACTGAACTTTTGCTTTTGTGTGATGCTACATCCACAACGCTAAGTGTCATATTCGTCTACAATGGCTTGGACTGTTGAGTGTGGTGTAAATCAGTGTGTGTGTGTGTGTATGATACATACCCGGTCCACTAGGTCAGGTTTGGCATGGATGCTGCAAAGGTACTGGACTACATCCACGTTACCATAGCGAGCTGCCACATGCAGAGCTGTTTCTCCAGACTAGAACAGAATGTCAGTGATGAGCAGGCATGTTATTAATGTGATTACACTTTGATGAGCTAAACAAAAAATGCAATAACCATGTGTATGCGAACATCAGGGAAACAATCAACACTGCTGAACTAGACTGTAAGAAACAGTTAAGAACTTCATTAAAGGATTTCCCTGTTGCCAAAGTAGGGTTACAGCAACCGGAAAGGCTGCGTAAACAGAACATGACTAGTTGAAGGGAGATATCCTTGTGTGCTGAGAACGGCCAAAACCGCTGAACTTGAGCACAGTGCTACTCCTAGAAAGTTCAGGCTGAGATGGACGTTTTAAGAACTCAATTTAAGACCCTTAATGAAGCTGCGGACACTCAAAGTGTGATTCTGTATGGCACTACCGACAAACTCAACACTTTACCCAGCAAATTCGCTTGACTGAGCGCTCTTCACTGACTAGTGAGGCAGTCAACAAACAGTCAACAATTATTTCATACAACGGCAAACCTCAGGCCAGCGAGTAACCATAGCAACTGCAAATTACCAATGGGAAATAGAGAGGCAAGTGAAAACAGGAGGAAAGGTTTTCTGGAGAAAAGGTGACGGATGGGGAAAGCCTTTGAAAAATGGAATCTGTCCTCTCCCTGGGGTTGTGATTGTTGAGTGTGTGTGTGTGTGTGTGTGTGAGTGTGAGAGAGAGAGAGGGGCACCTTATCTTGGATGTCCAGAGGGCACTTCTTTTCATGCAAGAATCTCAAGGTCCCCACATGACCATGTCGGGCGGCATAGTAGATAGCATTGGCTCCAGTCTGAGGAAAATAATGGCATGTTGTGTGGAGTTGTACATATTTTCAGCCATTTTGGTCATGTTCATATTTACCATTTAAACTATGTTAAAACTACTGGTAAAGCATGTCTTCAGTCTCTTTGGGGCATTTTATCTGATGTGATCAACTACCATTCATAAGTTTGGCTTGGTACATTTTTTTTTAATTAAATGAATACTTTTATTCAGAAAAGGCAGATTATATTGAACAAAAGTGAGCAGCATATTAGAATGATGCAGCAACTGCTGCTGAATTCCGCTTTGTTATAACAGGAATACATTACATTTTGTAAATACGTTTTTTCAATATTACTGTTTTTATTGTATATTGATCAAATAAATGCAGTCTTGGTGACCATATGGCATAAAAAAATCATACTTACCCCAGACTTTTGAATGGTAGAGTACATTTTTTAAATTTCTTGTACATTAATTATCTGAGAAAATGGAGTACAACACCTTATCAAAGGCTTGAATCTCCGCTCCTTTTTTCATTAGCACATCAATGATCTGGACATTTCCACAGCCCGCGGCAATCAGGAGCGGAGGGGTTCCATGCTGAAGTATGTACACACGCACAAACAAACAGAAACGCGCACACAAACAGAAATCACTTTACTGAACATAACAAGGCACTAATAGCTCCTCGCAGCATTCAAAAGTAGCTTTAATTAAGCCTATAATTTAGAGTCAGTGTGAAAACGCCAATTCAAATTAGACCGATTCATTTTTCATTGTTCGCACAGCAGTTTGAATTGGCGAAGAGCAATCATGGTGGCTGGTAAAAAATTATTGCGGGCACAAGACTGGAATTGTTTCTCAAGAATGGTGATAAACTCCTCTGAATTAATAAATGCATGAGAGTCATTGGAATAGTTCTCACTGTGCATACATAAACACAGATAGCGCTGCACAGCTCTGAGCAATACAATTAAAAGCACGCTTGTCTCTTCACATCAGTGAGCAGAGTACAGTTACATGAACCTCGGCCTCATTCCCTACTTCTAAACAAACACTTTTCCTGTGTCACACACGTGCCATACACACAACATTCCAACACATACACACAGACACACACACACACACACGCACACTGAAAAAGCCTTAACCAGTATGTTTGTTAACTTAGAGAATTTTAGCATAAACCTCAATAAAATGTCTTCAGATTTACACTTAAAATATCATAATAATGGCAATTAACCCCCAAGTCTCTTTCATTTTATTCAAAATTCTCATTGTGACGGTGACTCACACAAATGGGTTGAGATATGGTGCAGTGACTGTTTCTCAGTCACTCGGTGCACATCTGAGTGTCACTGCTGAAAACGGCAATGTAAACTCAGAAGGCATGGGTGTACAGTGACACTGATACACTTATCAGCTCAATCGAGCTCAGGTTGGCTACTGATCACTTGGACAGAGACCAAGTCAAGCAGAGACCGTGAGCATGACTGTCAACTATCTCCTCTGTAAGTCAAGCTTTGTCTCTCTCACCTTGTTAGGTTGATTAATATCATAGCTGGTCAGGGATCCAAGCAGGTGTTTCAGACCTGGAACATTGTCATCGTTGATTGCGTGGATAATAGCCTTCATGACAAATGAGTCCTCCTCATCCTGTCAAAAAACAAAATTACTGAATATAAACCATACCTTTATGATAACAGACCAAAACACATACTACAAGCATGCATTACACATGTCAATATGATACACTACTACCATTCAAAAGTTTGAGGTCAGTACGATTTTATTTATATCCATTTATTCAGCAAAAATGCATTAAATACTAAAATCTAAAGTGACAGCAAAGACTTTTATATCTTTACAAAAGATTTCTATTTCAAATAAATGCTGTTTTATTCAATGTTCTATTCAAAGAATTCTGACATCAGCTGTATCAACGTTTCAACAAATATATTAAGCATTTAAACTCTTTTCAACATTGATAATAAGAAAAGTTTATGAAGCTGAAAATAATAACAAAATGATTATCCGAGGATGCTGAAAATTCAGATTTGCCATCAATAAATCAAATTGTATTAATTGAAAACAGTTTAAATTAAAATTTTTGAAAACAGTTTAAATTGTATTAATTGAAAACAGTTTAAATTGTAATAATACTTAAAAATATTACCATTTTTTATTTATTTTTAGTCAAATAAATGCTGCCTTGGTAAGCTTAAGAAACTTCTTACGAAAACACCTTACCAACCCTTAAATTTTGAACAGTTTTCAGATTTTAGTTTTCAAGTCAAATGAATCAATAAATGAATTAAATGATTCATTTTTGTATAGATTTGGGCTTCTTAGTGGACAGGTTTAGCGAAGATTTTTGACATTAATATACTTCCATAGATCAGGACACGTCACAAATAAGAATTAAACCTACAGTATATGTGACCCTGGACCACAAAACCAGTCATAAGGGTCAATTTTTCGAAACTGAGATTTATACATCATCTGAAAGCTGAATAAATAAGCTTTCCATTGATGTATGGTTTGTTATGATAGGACAATATTTAGCATAGATACAACTATTTGAAAATCTGGAATCTGAGGGTGCAAAAAAGTCTAAATATTGAGAAAATTTCCTTTAAAGTTGTCCAAATTAAGTTCTTAGCAATGCATATTACTACTCAAAAATTAAGTTTTGATATATTTACGGTAGGAAATTTACAAAATATATTCAGAGAACATGATCTTTACTTAATATCCTAATGATTTTTGGCATAAAAGAAACATTTATAATTTTGACCCATACAGTGTATTTTTGGGTATTGCTACAAATATACCTGTGCTACTTATGACTGGTTTTGTGCTCCAGGATCATATATTACCCATGTGTGCTACACAGTTCCAAGATGTCTACTGCACAGCTCTGATCTTTTTATGAATAAAAATAATTGACAAGCTCAACTGTGATAAAAAGCAGATGAAAATCTGCCAACATGACGGTATTTAGGCTATTATACAATAAGCTTTAGAAGAAAAACAACAGCAAGCCTCCTTTAACAGTCACACTGAGCAAATCCTTTTACGCTCAGTAGTACTACAGTTGGTCTTATCAGCAAATACACAGCGTGAAGTCCTAATCCTATTGAATAATGCAGACTAGGGGCGGAGCAGAAACAGTGCTTTCTCTTCACAGCTCGACCGCTGCTTTGTGTGGTATGTGACCCAACCACCTCCAAACAGCATCTGACAGTTCAGATGTGAGGGACAAAACACTCAAATAAACGGCTAGAGCGAAGCGGGACTGGCTGTGAGGAACAGAAAGAGAAAAATAGAGTATGTGTGCTTGTGTTTAATGAAGGAGTGTACTGGAATAACACCCACATAGACGTCTCATACTAGACGAGTGTATCCAATGACACAGAATGCACACTTGAAGACGCTCTACAAACAGCCAGAGGCTTCTAAAGAGAGTGACCCTAGAGTCCCTCATGAATTGTAAAACAAGACTTCTATGTGATTTTGTGTCATTTTCGGTGACCTTTAGGCGATTTGGGTGTAAATTTGTTCTGTCCCTGAAAAAAAAAAAATACGGTGACAGGACCATGGGTGCAGTGATGGTCTCAGATTATTATACCATGCACTTTACAATATATAATATGGTACTGACAGCCATATACATTTAAAATAAAATTTTAAATAAATTCCAAAGTATTTTCTCAATTTTAAATAAAAACACACGTCACTACCATTCAAGAGTTTGGGGTCAGTAAGATTTTTTTTAAATGGTTTTGTAAGACTAATGCAAAGCAGCAATATTGTGAAATATTATTCTCTCTGAATAAAGTGTAATTTATTCCTTTGATTGGCAAAGCTGAATTTTCAACAGCCATTACTCCAGTCTTCAGTGTCACATGATCAAGAAACATTTATTATTATTATTATCAATGTTAAAAAGGATTCTTTAATAAATACAGAACAGCATTTATTTGAAAAATAAATCTTTTGTAACATTATAAAAGTCTTTACTGTCACTTTTGATCAATTTATTGCATTGTTGCTGAATAAAAATATGAATTTCTTCCAAATGTTTTTTTTGAATGGTAGTGTTTAGATGGATTATTAGAATGACAAAGGATGTCACATATTGATTATTGTTGCTGACACCCTTCCTGTATGAAACAAACCCATTTCCTGTTCTCACAGAAACCCCATATTTTCACATATTTAAGTGCACTAGGTGAAATATTTCACTAGGCGCACTAAGTGAAATATTTCTTAAGGTTACAATATTACCATAATGCATGTAATATCTGTTACACATATTAAGGTTATAAGATCAGTTGAAAATGAAGTGCATGAGGTAAAAACATTTATTTCATGGTAATGTGTAATGTGTATGAAGCTGAGGAAGATAGAGAGAGAGAGAGAGAGATAGTAAGCTGTAAAGTTTAGATAACAATTTATGTAGCACAAAGGCAATAACACTTCACTCTTCAGGCTTATCACACATCACTAAGCAAATATCTGGACAGTATAAAGATCATGCAAAACCCCACATGGCTGTATGAGTGTCAGTGAATGCGCTTATATTAGTCATCTGACTTCACGGCAAGCTTCAATATTAACTTTCACTGCAATTAGCAATCATGCAATAAAACCTGTAGAAACCAATTACAGGCTTCAGATAGGACATAACTGCAAGCATTTCATTCTATCCAAGTATATTTTGTGTGGAGTTGATTTGCATGTGTGTGTCTGCCTCTATTCTCAGGTGTGTGGGAAGCTGACGGAGCTCATTAGAGCTGCTCATTCCATAAATACAGACCACGCAGAGCTCAGGGATACGGCGGTTCCTCTGCTGTTGCCAGGCTCATCACATGTCTTCTAGGTGTTTTGTTGTTCTTTTTGCCAGTTCCTGCTGCCTTTTTATGTATTATTATTTCTTTTTTTTTAAATAAAACAAGTGTTTTGGAATAAAAACTGACAGTACCTCGTCTCTGCAAATCCATAATACAAGCTTTTTAATAAGGATAATCTTAAGTTTCTTGAATGATGACTGAACTGTGAACTCTTACCAGTGTGTCATCACTGCGTGCAACACTCATGTTGCTCCTAGACAGGAAGGAGCGGGAGAGCCGGTTACACAGAGAGATGAGACGCACTGATTGCTGAGGAAGACAGACAAAAATAAACAAACAATATTAAAGGAAAGATGATATTCGTGACACCTTCTACAGAATTTGTAACAGGCTTTTTTATCTAAAGCATCAAATAGCGATTAAAACTTTTTTTGAATAAATTAAATGCTATTTAAACTTTTCAAATTACACGTTGACTATTATTTGTTTTTATGACATGAGCTTAATTCTGTGCTTGAGGGCCCTGTAACTTTGTGCGTGCTTCTTTATTGTTTCATAGCTGCAAGGGTTTGTTTTGTGTGCTTTTAACAGTGTGTGTGGAAATAGCGTGACTTGGTGTGGCACATAATGCTGATTCCTCAGAAAGCAATACTGATGGTGCAGTACTGCTCATGCTTTATGTCAAATAGTTATATTTTTCCACAACAGAACATAATGTTTGCTTTCTGAAAGTTGAACTAGCATTTAAACAGAAAGCTTAGTCAGAAGTCAAATAAAAAAGCACCTTCCACTTTCTTCTGGCAGCAAACTTCTTAAACTTCTCCATATTCACTGCTGATTCCTTACGACTCAGTGCCTGCTGCGTGTCCTTTGGCTTAAAAGAAGACATTCACACATTTAACCAAATGTTAAGATAATAAAATGTGTTTGATAGCCACTTTATATGTATTGGCTGTTGGACAAACCTTGATCCAGGGATGTTGAAGACTGTCCAGGATTGTCATTCTTTTTCTGTAAACATGAAAACATCATTTTCACTTGTGAGATTTATTTTTTTAGCATACAGTATGTAGTGAACAAAGGCAGGCAGTTTGTGAACCTCTGTTCATCTCGATCCTTTTCCATCATTTAACTTAAAGGGGTCCATAGAGGACCTACAATAATGTACAGTATTTGAAAAATAATGTGTTTTTTGAACATTAAAGCATGTCAACATATTCTGTTACACCAAATACACAAAATAATGGTCTTTAAAATAGCATCATATGACCCCTTTAAACAATAAGCTCCCACAAATAAGCACATAAAAACAAACTTCGGAGTAAGCGAGACAATTTACAAATTCAATATACAAATCCAAAAATATTTATCACAGTGTGTACTGCAGAACACACAGACAGAATTGTGGGTTTGGGCTCTGGAATGTTGCATATCAGCTTTCGTGACGATGTTTAGTCCTAAACAGCATTTATGCTGTGAATGACGCATTTTAGTGAAGTACTGAGGACTTCTGCAGAACTAGTTTTAGTTCTCTTTGAAATATCCTCAGAAGTAATCAAGGTAAGTGTAAAAAGACTAAATGAGAGAATTCAACCAGCAGAGAAGCAATTTGGTGGACCAATATGGAACCACCTTCATGCGCAAAGCACATGTTCCTGTTTGTTGACACAACCCACTTCCTCAGTTAGTTAATTAGTGGCATGATTTGTGACGAATGTTCTTTGCAGGATTCACTGATTCAGTATAACCACAGACAATCACTCTTTGGTAATACTTCATATTAGGGAACACATATTTCCTGCTTATTAATAGTTAGTAAGGTAGTTGTTTAGTTTAGGTATTGGGTCGGGTTAAGGGATCTAGAATATGGTCATGGAGAATAAGCCATTAATATGTGCCTAATAAGTACTAATAAACAGCCAATATGACGCATGCTAATAAGCTACTAGTTAATAGTGAGAACTGGTCCTTAAAATAAAGTGTTACCATAGCTTTAATAATATTTCTAAATAAAGCAAAAAAAAGTATTAAAAATAAAATATAAAACATAATATAAATAGTAAGAAGTAAAAATATAATAATACAATAAAATATTTTTTTTATGCCAGCTGGTTTCTAAAAAGGAATTGCTCAAAAGAAACACCTGGTCTCAAACCCCTACCAAACCATCTCAAACCATATGTTCTTACTTTGGATCTTTGAGCAGTAACCGTGCAATGAAGTCTTTGGCCAAAGCACTGGTGTTGCTGAAGTACTCCTCATCAAACTCGTAGTCCACAGCTGACACATTGGCAAGTGTCTCCTGCTTATTTTCACCCAGAAAAGGTGAGGCACCACTAAGCCTGAAGATATAGAAAAAAAGACCATTTTATCTATCATTTACTGGATGTGAAGGTCTTTCATATAGCAGCATTCAACAAAGTCAAGTTTGATGTGAACAATGACTATTAAAGTGCGAGCAAACAGGCAAAGGCCATTTAGCGTTCAACTTAAGCACTTTATTTTACATGCTCCATTCCATTTTTTCCTTTGTGATAAAAATCTCTGTTCTAGACCACAGTACCAGAGTAATATTGGGTCATCAAGCTCTTTCAACTATTATAACTGAAATGTATTGATGTAGCTAATTAAAAATATAAAGTGATAAATTTGTGGGATGAGACCATGACTTTTAGAAACACAGTTGGGAGATAAACTTAAATATTTATTGTTAAGTTACAGCTGTTCTAAATTAACACTGCCATTTAATGGCATTCCCTATGGGTGAGAAACATAGTCTCCAAAAGTTTGAGAAAAAGAAAAGAATGGTGGAACAGGAATGCGTCAGGAATAGACATGACAATGGTGTGCGATATCTATCTGAAGCTCTATTTTTATTTGCCTATAATGAAAGAGGAGTGGAAGGAACAGCCCTGTGATAAGATATTGAACTTTCCAGTTCTCTTTAGACTGCTAATATTAGCACATGTTGATGGGTGGATAGTGATGGACAGACAGGATAGAGAAGACAAAGAAGAGACATTTTTGGATCAAACATGGCCTAAAAGCAATCCTAAAAGCAGACTTAAAGTCTGTGCAAAGCAATATTAAAAAGTATAAAAATGTGTTATTAACCACCCAGCCAAATGTGAATGATAAAAAAAAAAAAGCCAAGTAAATAAAATAAGGTATCAAAATCTTGAAAAAAAATAGTAGTTTTTCTGCTCTCAAACGATGGAGGTGTGTCCACTGTCGGCACTGAAACCACACCCACTCACGGGAAAGCTGCCGTCTCTCAAAAACTACAATCAAATGCCACTACAACCTGAATGGATGCTCCCTCTAGCAGCTTAATTTAAATAAGAAGACCGAGCTGCTTTGTAAATAATCGCATTTACGTGACGAAGGCAAAGCTAGCTAGCACCCTGTAGGCTGTAGTGACTAACAGTAATGACAGTAACTCGGGATTGAGCGGGCGAACCACAGATGCTAATGCGCTCTAGTTATTAGGTGTGTTCGAACTGAAGCAGCGCTGTGCATCCCGATCGTTGTATGACGATAGAGCTCTCGCTGTGTTTTGATGTCATACACCGATCGGTCTGTGAAGCGCTTCTTCAAGTCGAACACACCTCTTATCAGCTTAGGGGAGGGGCTGTGATCAGTGGCTCCAGTGCGTCATTGAGAAATGATTTCAGGCCCGCCCAAAAAATCCTGAATGCAAAAATGGTGAAAAACTATTTACCGGTCTAACTCCACAACTCAGTACTACATAGTTCATAGTCTTTGCAACGTGTTTTCAGCAATACATTTCTAACATTTATAATATGTTTAGAAACAATTCTCTGATTTGCCTTTACATAGACTTTAATGTTCTTAATGTGATGAAATTTCTTTTTTTTCCTTTTGAGCTATATTTCCAGTTTTCGTGAGATTCACCCATTTACTGTTTACGTCAGAGACATGAGGATTTGGTTCCCATCAAAAAGGAGGGCCCCCTCAGGTCTTATCACAAGCAACAGGCAAGTTCCATTGTTTATATTGCTCTGTGATATGCTTAGTTCCCTCTCACATTAACGCACACACACACAGAGAGAGAGAGAGAGAGAGAGAGAGAGAGAGAGAGAGAGCAACATCAATGTTTCCACAGGAAGACCAACACAAGCTTTACAATTAGACGCTGCACCCAGAGGTTGCGCTAATAATCATTATCCATCACACTGATGGACTGGGTTATAAATTCCATGTCTTGCTCTATTTTTATATGTCAGTAAAACACTATACGGCTTGGTATTTTTAATGTGATACTGGCATCACAAGAACTTCTGTGGAAAGAACTCGTTCAGTCTTATCAGGTGCTTTTCATTTTTTTATTTTTTATTTTTTGACCAGACCATAAACACACACACACACACACACACACACACAATGCAACCACTATGCAGATCATGGAAACATCAATGTCTGATGCAGCATTTGGCTGGATGCAAGATCTTACTAAGCATCCTTTTACTTCAAATATCAACCATTATGACAGTTGTAGCACAACGAGAGTTTATTCTATGACACTGAAGGATGGCAAAAACTTGACTCAACTTAATTTTCTTCATTTTCAGTTAAATTTGCCGTGTCTTTGTTTTCCACACACACACACACACACACACACACACACACACACAATGCAACCACTATGCAGATCATGGAAACATCAATGTCTGATGCAGCACTTGGCTGGATGCAAGATCTTACTAAGCATCCTTTTACTTCAAATATCAACCATTATGACAGTTGTAGCACAACGAGAGTTTATTCTATGACACTGAAGGATGGCAAAAACTTGACTCAACTTAATTTTCTTAATTTTCAGTTAAATTTGCCGTGTCTTTGTTTTACTGCACAATGGGATTACAGCCATGCTTTGCGAAAAATAATGCAATTACGAAAATGGATGCTATTTAAAGCCTAAGTGAAAATCCATAAATGCATTGAGTTTTCATTTGTAATGAACTATATTTACAACATCACAACAACCCTAATGATTATGAATACTCACAGAATATATGTGATCACCCCAACGCTCCTAGAGTTAAAGAAATATAAACACATTTAGCATAGGAAGTGAGGTAACACCGAGGTCAGATAATGATATAATGCTCATTCTCACCACATGTCTGCCTCCAGGCCAAGCGGCTCATAATTCACCACTTCTGGAGCTGCAAACCACAAAACAAAATCACTTACAATACTGCTTTACAATACAGAAGAGTTTGGGGTAAGCAGTGGCAAATTTTATTTAAGCCATTGCCTTGGCAATAAAAAAAAATGAGAGTCAAAACTTGTTTTTTTAAATACACAGGTTTAAATACACTTGATTAAACTTCAGGATGAAAAAAAAAAAAAAAAGATTGCAACATATCTGATTTCAGATAAAATAAGAACATGAGAAAAATAAATTTACTAAGTCACAAATCACGTCACACTCTCTTATTTAAGTAGTCTTACTTTGCCCTACATTATTCACATTTTCATAAACCAACCAAGAAAACATTTGATATTTGAATGAAATGAAATAATTCCATTAATATTTGTTATGGTATTTCATGCTTATGGAGGTAAAGCTTACTATAATTTTCAGTTCAAGTCTGCATTAAATAAAAATGTTAGTGCACATTACTAGTCTTGTAGTAAAAGTAATCTGTGAAGCATCTGACACACTTTTGGGAAAATGCTTCAGTTTCAATTTTCTAATGACTAATCTTTAGCCAAGTAATTTACATGGTTTTATATATCAGCAACTCACAGATATGCATATGTTGTTAGACCTGGATAAGTTATCTACCATACAGATTACTGTATATATTTAAACATGCAAAATATAGTTTTTAGCATTAAAACAATGCTTATTACTTGTGTGCATCTCCAAACAGTCATATATGGCAGCTACACATATGATAAACTCTTTCTAAATATATGGTCATGTGACAAAAATAATGCACAGTCTGCAAGAGGAAGGGGGCGACGCAACCTACCCTACACTCCCTAACATTAAAAAAAGCCTGCAAAAATGTTTAGAAATGCTAAGTCGATGGTAGGATATTTTTGTTGTTTCTAACGGTATGAGCTGTGAAATGAGTCACTGCTTTCAGAGGATCTCAATCTCTGATGTGTTAAAGAAGAAACGAGGAAATAAGTCTGAGGTGGGAGGGATGCTGCTGCTCTCTACGCCTGAGAATTGACTTCGATTTACTACTTGTATTATTATGCACTATCGAGGTTCGGGCATTGACCAGGGTTGGGAGGAAGAAAGCTGCTCCTTAACCCTAAGGTTTAAAAAAAAAATCAATGAAGTCATGCTCCTGTAATGGGCTGATACTATTCTGGGATTGGATTGGATTAGTGTCTTCCGAACCAGGTGTCTAGCTTGACCGGATTCTCCTCCATGAAGCCTGAACATAATTTTGAGCACTGAAATAGACTGCACTGTGGGTTAGCTGGTACTTGACTGTGGCCTTTAGTATTGTGTCTCTATTAAGACTGCTGTATCATCACCGCCTGCAGCCACACTGGCTGCCATTCAGGTAGGACTGGATGTGATGCCAATGGCATAGAGGGATGGAGGTGGTGTGGGTGTGCATGTCTGTGTGCTTTCTGGGATGGCTAGGGGCTTGTTCACGTAAAACGTGACTGAAAACAGCAGAGCTGACTCATATTGTTGTTAAGTAAAAACAGTAAGATTTAAGGAAGGTTGTTTTGTAGCTGTACGCAAAATACCAACCCAAACACATCAATACAGAACACCATTTAAAGTCCAGACACACTTGACTGAAATAATATTTCTCTTAAAAAGCGGTTCATTTAAAAGCCTATGCTTAAACATAAAATGCATGTCTATGCCATGAATTTCTTTACAAAAATGTCAAGTGTACATGTGCAATACAATTTTATTGATAAATCAGATATACATCAAATAAACACAATATTACAACGTACAAGTGCACAAAAGGCTACAAACGAACAGCGCGCATCTGAAGTGTCTCTGAAGGAAATAATGCATTATTTATCGGCTTTAAGATATCGGCCAAATTTTCTTATCAGGCCGATACCGATAACAGAAAAAATGAGCATTTATCGGCCGATACCGATATGGTGGCCGATATATCGTGCATCCCTAATATAATAATATACAAATGTATTAATAATAATAATAATAATAACAAATCTAAAACAATATAATGTACTGTATAATTATAAAATAATTTTTACACTATATTCTACAAATCCATATTTATAAAATTATAAATAATTTCTATATTATAATTAAAAATATATTATTACATATTAAAATTCATTTATACATGTTTACACACACAAAGTTTATGTAACTATTTGAAGGATTCAATGGGTAACAAAGCAGTGATCCATGGTGTTTCTTTACAGTTATGTCAGGCTTGTGGTTCAGATTACACATGAAAGGAGAAAAGAGGATTGGACGGAGGACCATAACAATACGAGTGGGTGTAATTACAACACATCTCTATAGACTGACCAGCAGATGACACTGACCTACAAACTCCGGGGTACCAAAGATGTTTTTGAAATCATTGCCAAAATCGATCTTGTGGGCCAGGCCAAAGTCAATGAGCTTAATGCGTGGGTGAGGCACACTCCGTTTCAGCAGCATGATGTTCTCCGGCTGAGAGAGATGAGAACAGAGAAAGAATTGGAGGGAGAATGCAAAAGACAGAATCAGAGGAACTAATGATAGGTATGGAACAAAAACACAGCAGGAGTGTGTGTGAGAGAGAGAGACAGACAGAGAGAGAAAGCAGGAAATCTGCCATAACACATGGAAATCACATGCAAAGCTACAGAAATGTTCACTAGAAAGCGCAGGCATACTCAAGCCAGTCAGTAACAGATCCCTAACTGGACATTCCATAGAAACAATACTTCCTTCAGTGGGCTTTATTCATGCACAGACTAATCTCATAAAGCTCCAATGACTTCAAAATATTTAACAGAAGTGTTACAGAAAGCTGTGTGGATGACTGCTCTGAAAGCAGTGGATCCAATTACATAAACACCGTTGCTTGACTATTTTATTTTATTCTTTAGGTCACTGTTAAGTTGGTTAATATGAATGTTGGCTGCTTTGAAGTTCATTTTTCAGTTAGACTGATTATTCAGGTTAAGTGATTTTAGTGCGAGGTAAAAACTCGATCTATATCTGAAACTTTCAAAACAGTGACTACTAGAATATTAATGCAATTCTGCAATAAAACCTTTCAAAAATTACATCGGGAAAAAAGGACTGAATTTATGACCATCCTGAATTTAGCACTGCCCAGCAATTATGTAAAGGGTGGAAATAAGTGGATAACCAACAGGGAGGATAAAAGCACCTCAATTGATTTGTTGTGGCTGGTTCACAGTGACGGTAATCGCCACAGTCTGGCATTGGGGGGGAAACTCAAACATGTCTCAGTACCTTCAGGTCAAAGTGGGCAATCTGTTTGGAGTGTAGGTAACTGACTCCATCCAAGATCTGTTTGAGGAACTCGGTGGCCTCCTCTTCACTCAATGACTCTTTCTCAGCTAGAAAGTCAAAGAGTTCCCCTCCTGCCACACTGTATAGAGAGAGGACAGATGTTGACACTTGTAAGATGCTACTTATTTGATAAACTTAATTTAACCAGGATCAAATTAATTGAGAATTAATCACAAGAGTGAGCAAGATAGCAGCAAAGAACACAATAACAAGTTTCATGCAATTGCCAAATCAGTTAAAAACAACTGAAATTTATAAGATTTTGGAAAGAAACTTCAGCATTCACTGAATGAAATAAAATGATCAGAGTATCAAATAAGAATTTAACATCTTAAATAAGAGATGACTATAGTGTAACAAAATATAAATAAATAAAAAAAAATTCACATTAAATGAGTCTAGCTTATTAAACAGAAGAACCAGCCTCTCTAATGTTTCTGAGTGATTCACTCTGGCAGAAATGGCTGTTGGCAGGGCTATAATCATGGCTTTTGGGAGAGGACCAACAGGATCTGGGCATATATTTATTCAGCAGAAGGAAGCTGCACACCAGCTGCACGCTGATGACATGATAACGCTTGCTGCTAATGGTGAGATTGAGCAAGTGCAGCGACGAGCCACACAGCTGCAAAAACACCGGCGGCAGATATGGCTCTATGTCCTTCACAGAAACAGAAAGAAAAACACCAGCCCCCACCCTGAACAACACAAGTCTCGTAGTCAGAAGACTTGTCTAGTCCTCATTACAGCTTGTTCTGGCAAAGAACCAGCCACTTGATCAAGAAGAGACCATCTGATCGACATGTAAAGAAAGCAACAAACCGCCATTTAGAGTGGCTTATTCAAAAACAGATTAAACTACACTAAATTAGTTCTTCCTCAAACTCGTTCATTGTGTCAACCTGCTACCTTATAAACACAATTTTGTTTCCACGCAAACTGATAAAAAGCCCTGTCTTCACTTTTCGGAAGTTGCGTAGTGCCAGCCAATCAGATTTCAGCCAGCATTTGCCATTGCTGTATGCCTCAGACAGTCAGTGAAAGAACTATGAGTGGTCCATAAGCGTGCCATCTGAGACTATAAAAAACACTATAGCTTGTAACTTCTCACAATATTAGTTGGTAGCACAAAGGTTTAGAGAGGATGCCAAATGACCTGAAAATGAGACTTGACTTTCAGTGCAAGGTCAGGATTGTGTGGTTATGTCCTTTAGCAAGGTACTTAACTCCAGATGCCTCAGTTAGTAAACAAAATAGCTTCACCGATGAGTAATGTGCAACAAATATAAGCTCAGAACATAGCTGCATGGACACCCTTTGTAACATGGAATGAAGAAGCAAAGAAAACCAGTTGGGTGAGGAGACACTTCAAGAGGTTCAGAGGAAAGACACTTCCTTCACATAATCTTTGTCTAACAAAACAATTCTGCTGAAAAGGTTGAGGTTTAACATTCCAGACACTGATTCCGTTAACACATTTATCTTGTGTACTTACTGAATTGACTAAATTGCAAAATATCAAATTACACTGAACAAAATAATAAACGCAACACTTTTGTTTTTGCCCCCATTTTTCATGAGCTGAACTCAAATATCTAATACTTTTTCTATGTACACAAAAGGCCTATTTCTCTCAAATATTGTTCACAAATCGTTGGATATACTGCCAAATTCTCTGAAACGTCTTTGGAGATGGCTTATGGTAGAGAAATGAACATTCAATTCACAGGCAACTGCTCTGGTGGACATTCCTGCAGTCAGCATGCCAATTGCACGCTCCCTCAAAACTTGCGACATCTGTGGCATTGTGCTGTGTGATAAAACTGCACATTTTAGAGTGGCCTTTTATTGTGGCCAGCCTAAGGCACACCTGTGCAATAATCATGCTGTCTAATCAGCATCTTGATATGCCACACCTGTGAGGTGGATGGATTATCTCGGCAAAGGAGAAGTGCTCACTAACACAGATTTAGACAGATTTGTGAACAATATTTGAGAGAAATAGGCCTTTTGTGTACATAGAAAAAGTCTTAGATCTTTGAGTTCAGCTCATGAAAAATGGGGGCAAAAACAAAAGTGTTGCATTTATAATTTTGTTCAGTGTACAAAGCACCATTTAAATAATTGCATATTTCAAAACCTATTAAACATTCTGCTCAGATAATGAGGAGTTACACACAATGTAATGATGAGTGACTGAGTGATGATTACATGAATCCTTGATAATTTTGACCTTTAGGTCACATTTAAGTTGCTTGCAATGTTAAGACTTCTTGTTGGTTTTCAAGTTAGACTGGTTAATCTAGGAAGTGATTCTTGAAGCCCAATAGGGTGATACTACATCCTAACATTGTACAGCACCAATAGAGTGCAACACTTTTACAGCACAGCCTTGGTTTCTGAAAGTAGATTTCCTATCTATCTATCTATCTATATATATATATATATATATATAAATAAATATATATATATATATCTATATATATATTAGGGGTGGGCAAGTTAACACGTTATTATCGCATTAACTGTGCATTTATTGAATGAGCACTGTGCAATGTCCGAACTGATTGCACTATTTTATGTATAATCATTTTCTATTCTTAACTGTTTTAAATTCATTTTAAACCTCTTAAATACATTTTTTAATCATTTTCAAAGTTTTTAAACTCCTTGTTTTATTGTTGTGATTATTTTTTATTATTATTTTATTTTATGTAAAGCACTTTGAATTAAAGTGCACTTTTGAAGCACAGTGGAGTGCACCGTTTTGTTAACTTTGTGGTTTATTATTTTGAGTCGTTTGGGACGCGGTAACACACGGCCCTCTCACAATATATTGCTTTACAGATCTATCACTTTTGCCGCTCAGAAATGTTAACGCAATCATGCTGCACGTATCAGAAGTTCAGCGCTCCGCTCACACATGCGTACCGCGCCCGAGCCCAACTGAACCGCGCTCTGGCCCACCTCCTCCAACCAAGCCAGGGCCGACTAAACGAACCGGGCTTCGGGGGTCAAGCGCTCGGGCTCAAAACATCTAGTGTGAGTACACCCTTATTCTCCCGCATCCCGCACACACGAGTCTCTACACGCCCGCACTCGCCCATCAAATGTTGTCCCGCGCCGCACTCGGTTGCGTTGGGTCCCGCGGCAGTGCAGGTCTCTACTCGGAAGGTGCCTGTTATAATGTTATGATCGAGGCTCTGGACTCTGAGCATAACTTGTTTTTCTATAACAAACTATAAAATATTTTCTATAAAAACATTAATGCCCTGGCAGTGGCAAAAAGCTTGTTTTATATTTAATTTGATTACATTAATGTTATAAGTTGAGATTTACAAGAAATATTTTTACTGCTACAATGTAAAAGGAATACTGCTGTAAAAAAGCACCTTATTTGTTTAAAGTGTTTGCAAACCAAATGTTATTGCACTTTTGTTCATATAGCAGTACTTTTAAATGAAAAAAGTGCACAATACACTACTTTTGAATTCATTACTGAATTTTGTTCATAACAATGAAAATCATGCGATTAAAAGCGATAAAATTTTAATCGTTGCCCAGCACTAATATATATATATTTAAGCGACGTGACATGTAGCCAAGTATGGTATAGGACGCAACCCTCATCAAGAGGTTATGTAAAATGGTGGTTATATCCGCATTTTCAAGACATATTTTAATGTATGTACAACTTAAACTTTATCAGTCAAAGGTCTTTGTTTTTGTGTACCACTATAGTTAAGACAGTACAGACATCAATACATATCTTTTCTCTTTGAACACATTGGTAGTAGTGTATGATTGTGCACAGTACAACAAGCTAAACTGGTTCATCTACTCAATGGACTGGTTCTCCTCAAACCCCCCACTGTTGACCTTGTCAAGAGTTTGCTTTTTATGTAAAGGTTGGTGCTACTGGATTCAGTGAGGAGCCCTTGAAATCTTCTTGTATAGATTTATTTATACTATCATGTTCCAGAGCTCTACAAGAGGCATGTACTACTACAGGTACTACAGGTTCATGTACTACTAGTGTCTGTTACCAATCTGAGTTCTTAGTTTTTAGAAATGGCTGTAAATGCAAGGAAAAACAATGACTCACAGCTCCAGGATGAGAATGACTTCGTTCTTGTTTTCAAACACATTGTGCAGGGTGATGACATTGGGGTGCTGGATTTCCTTCAAGATGCTGACCTCCCTCTCAATGTCGTCTTTGGAGACCCCTCGCCGACTGGATTTGCTGCGCCTTTTCTTGATAAATTTGGCTGCATACTCCACTCCAGTACTCTTATGACGGCATTTCTTTACCACAGCAAACTGTCCACTGAAAAAATAAATAAATAAAACAACGATTGTTGTCATATTTAAGCACTAACAACCAAATATTCAAGAGCCTGGTCATTCAAAGCACATAAAAATTATTTTACACAATGAATAAAAATGGACCAAAATAGGACTAAATACATATATCATTACAAAAGTCTTAAAGGTTCCATATTTTACACCTTTCTGGAGTTTTATTTTAGGTTTTGATGTCCTTAAGTATATATATTTTCGGTATAAGTACCAAAAACCATCTCAATATATTTTTACAGCTCCTTTCTCAGGAGCTCCGCTGAGAACAGGACGATTTTGGCCTGTCTAATTAATATTCATGAGCCTCTCTTCTGATTGGCCTGTTGTTTTCTGAGTGACGCATGGCCAGGCCAACCACAGGTAACTAGGGTCAGCCAACGTCACAGCGCTAGCTGGAGGCAGCAAAACAAAGGGGAAACTGGAGGTGGCCCATTCAAACCAGCGCAGATTCGGCTTCATAAGGAGCTTAAAATATCATCTTGTTGTGATGTTGGGTGCCAGAATCGACGTAATACAGCCTCAAATTAGAAATTTGATTGCATATCTGCTGCCACTGCCAGACAAAAAAACGACGACAGCTGTGGTTAATAAAACGAGCAGACTTGTTGTTACTACAGATTTCTTGCCATATGTCTATGTTTCTTGCATCTCACGTTTATGTCGTGTATGAAATAATGTCTGTGTGCATGTGTGTAAAACAACAAACTGACAATTCATAAATAATCATTTGTAATTGTATATACATTGTTGTGATTAATTGTGGCTGGAACAATAATGTAGCTGTAAAAATAGTTTCCTGCTGACATTGAAATGTAAATACATCTTCATCAAGACTCGATAGACATGGTGAGTTTGTTTTTACTATTTCCTGTCAGATCATCCATCCTTTGAGTGAGAGTGTAAAGTTACAGGTCGGCCGATCTGGTTCCGTGGTTAAAGTTAACCTTTTCGACATGTTTCCATGTTGTCGTTGCTCAGCAATAGCATGGACGCGATGTTGTTCTGGGGGTTTGGCAAAAGGAGAGTGGGACTGTAGGCGGAGCTCAGGGTGGTGACTGTGTAGTTCTGACGTCAACTTTTTACGGAAGTCACAACGGTTCGTGAAAAATCACAGCTACTTTAAGCAGGCTGTGTGAATTTTACTGTGGACTGACTGCTTTGAAACTTATATGGTAGTTACATAGCACCTAGACCTCAGTTATCATGAAAAAAGACAGGAAATTTCAGTTTTGACAATATGGGACCTTTAACATTAAGCAGAGGTTTGTTGTATAGCATTTCAGAACAGTAATATTCAGAAAATGACATGATGCTTTAAAATTAGAAGAGAAACTGTGTTAATTCAGTTTTGCTCCTCTATAACATATTGCCAACAGGCAGGACTCCACATTCCCCTTTGATATGTTCCCATCTTAGTCTCCTTAAGACACAACATGCTTTCTGAACCACTGCCAGAAACCAACAGTCACCCAACCTGAACGGTCGCAAATCGCCAACAAGATCAAGTCAAGCTGACCATCACAACCACATTTAATCACTAATGTCAAGCTGTGTAAGAATTATTTTTTAATGACATAAATAAGGCCCATTACTACAGCAGATTAAACACAAAACAGCATGATAGCTATGTTTTCCCACATACTGTAGATATTCAGTGCTGTTCTATGGATAATATTATCAGGGTGGATAACAATGACTCCCACGCTATGCCATTCAAAAGCATCACAACAAACACACCAGTATAATACACCGACAAGTACATTTGGGCCCCTGAAGCTTAGAATTCTGCCAAACAAGCAGCATATATTGTGAGGAATTTCCCAATAGGATCCTCTCAAAATGTCACAGCTCTGCAACACTTCTGGCTCTTTTTAATGTGGCTGTTATACAGCTGTTGGGAGGTTTCCTTCCACAGAAATAACAATCGCTTTTGGGCAAAGAAACAAAAAGCTAAACAACACGGGTAAGGAAAAGGGATCCTTGGGATGGGGCTTTCTGATGCAAATGCTCTACCTTTTGTCACCCAGACAGCAATCAGGCCCCACAGCAATGACAGTACATTTTTCTAAACATTAAACATTGACTGTCAGTCTTTATTCACCTGTTTCTCATTGTTTCTCATTAAAATTAATTAAAGTAAATAGTGTAAATTACATCGCTAATGTCATAGAATTGCACATTGTAACGCAGTGTTACAACGTGCCCCATCTGCGCAACTGGAATTTAAAACTGGTTAGTGTCTTCTGCTAGTAATCAAAGCATTAAAAAAAACTATCTGAACTGATAAATAATAGATTGGAGATTAAAATAATAGCAGATTTGTCTAATTTTAAGTGAATAATAAAAACTGAGATAAAAAATTTACTTAAGCCAGAATTTAAATGTTACTATGGTAAAATAAATATTCAAACCACGTGTGTTACAACTAACATCCCGTTACTTTGTGCATCGCACTCATCGCAAGTTTATTGTTCAATTGTTAAATGCCCTTACATATCTCTGTCACCATTATAAGTGTTTGATCACCACATTTGAGTGATCATTGTAAAAAATGTGTTTATGTACTGTATATATATTCTGTTTATGTATATACTGTATTCTATATATAGTACCAGTCAAATGTTTGGACACACGAATGGGAAAGTGTCCAAACTTTTGACTGATACTGTACTATAATATACACAAAGAATATCGGCCGATATATCAGTATCAGCCTTTTTTTTACTCCCTAATATCGGTATCGGCCCCAAAAAACCCATATCGGTCGGGCTCTAATTTTATCTGTGGCCTGAAAGGTTCGGAGAAAGCAGACATCCTCCCCGAGTAATCTTAAAGTAATAGTTCACCTAAAAATGAAAACAGTGTAATCATTTACTTGCCTTCATGTTGTTTTAAATGCATAAGGCCACCTCCATATAACACAAAATATGAATTTCTGAAAAATGTCCTGGCCACTTATTTCCACATATTAAAAGTGAATGATGACTGGGGCTGACAAGCTCCAAAATGACAAAAAAAGTATAATAAAATTAGTTTACAAGTCATATATTTTAAAGCCACTGGAACTCGTGTAAGAAACAGACTGAAACAACCATTCATAATCATAAACTTCACCTTCAGTAGGAGGATAGTTCACACAAAAATGAAAATTCTGTCTTCATTTACTCACCATTATGTGTTCTAAACTAGACTTTTGTGCATCTTTAAAGGACAAATTAAGATATTTTTAATGAAACCTGACAGATTTTTGTCCCTCCAATGAAAGTTCTTTCCACCAAATCTGCTACACTTCAAAACGTTCATACAGACATTGTAAAATAAATCCATATAAATTTAGCGGTTTAATTCAAATAACTAATGACAGAATTTTCATTTTTGGGGTGAACTATACCTTTAACCACTGCAACCTTAAGTCCATTCACAAACTTGATCCATAAGATCAAATCATTTATACCAGTTTCATGAATTGAATCAACCAATTAATTGAAAAGATTTGACAGAAAAAATATTTTACATACAGGACATTCAGAAGACAGCATTGTCACTAAAAATGTTTAACATATCAGTCTGTTCCTCACATAAAGATACTGTATGGCTTCAGAAGACTTGAGTCATATAAGTCACTTATGATACTTTTCTGAGATTTTGGAGCTTGGCTGCACAAGTCCTCATTTACTTCCATTACGGAAGAAAGTCATAAAGGTTTAGATAAACATTTTCATTTTTGAGTACTTCTTTAATGAGGGACTAGCACCCTAAACAACTCTCTTAGATTGCTAATATTAAGTTGTATTGCTATTTTCTGTAGACTATTATAATAATAATAAACAATATTGCACAGGCTTGGGCACATTTCATATTTCAGGAACTGAATTAAAAAGTCCTGAAAATCATCAAGTCATGCCTCATGGTTCTGACAGCGTGGCTTTTGGCATTCAGGCATGTCTAAACGTTTTTGTCAGTGACACTCCTCAGTGAGAGGAAGGCATGGGTCTTCAGCTGTGCCAGTTTCCATAGCAGTGCTGGGGGCAGGGCAGCGGGAGAGGAGGGGGTCGTGTCAGCTAGAAAGAGGCCTGCGGAGCACAACGGTCCATGGCAAATATCGTCACACATAGCCCGGCAACCGGCCGACAATAGACATGGCATATTTTTCTCTTCTACGAGGCATGCAGTTCCCAAAGTCCTTTTCAAAGCTGTTTCTGTCTGCTCTGAATGGGAGATGGGGCAAATGTGCATATCAAGATGTCAGTATGGCAGGGCTCTTGCGCTCCTGAAATCTGGAGCGCCATGGTGATGAAGAGCCACGGCAATCACAGTGGACATTAAAGAGCTTGCCCAGAAGCTCTTTAATGTCAGAGTGGGCACAAGAAACACATACAAGATGGGCACAAGATGCAGGATTTGCACAAGATACAAGCCCCAATTATCAAGGCTGAAGCTGACATGGCATCCATCTAGTGTTAGGAGTTAGGAGTCACTCAGGTTCTGCTTTGAAGTAATGAGTTTGGTTCAACTATTGTCATTGTGGCTGTAATTCGCTTGATGGTATACAGGCATCCACCCCAAAGTGAAGAAAATGTTTGTTAAAAATTATCTTCTGACATGAGATTCTAATATTATAAGAAATATTTGCTGTATGATTAATCACAATAGTTTGACAGCTCTGTATCTTTTAACGTTTTTACATAATTCAGCATCAAGTTTGTAAATACAATGTGACATACACTAAAAATGTAAAGTAAAATTAACATTTTTGGAGCATGATTTACATTGAAAATACTGTCTGTCTACTTCAAGATTACTTCAAAATTTACTAGCAATTTCAGAATGAAAATTGTTTCAAAGTACTGTCTATCCTACACCAATATTTGTTCTGTGTATATGAATGAAACTTCACAGTGTGAAAGGATGGATTTCTCCAAATACAAAAATCCACATCAGGCATCAGCAGATGTTTGTGCACAGAAAAAGCAAGAACAGTGGAACTTTCGAGTAATTATATTTAATTCCACTGTCATGGGAAACGCAACTACAGTACATCACATGACCCCTTTTACATTGTGCACCAGAATGCACAACTTCCTAGAGGGCTGGTTACTCCTTTATAAAATAAAGTTAAAGAAAGCATTGTCAAATTAAAATCTCTGATAAAGTTTTCCAGATTCATAATCTGGATTACAACCTGGGACTTGCATCACATATGAAACAGAATGAAGCATAAAAATTTAGGTCAATAACACTATCAATGACGGATTATAAAGCTGATCCTCAATAATTAACATTTACTCATAGTGTGGTAACAAAGTATCTTGAGGGAGTTTGAAGTAAATCAGAATCTAAATCATTAACACCATCTCTTTGCAATTCTATAGCAAGAGAAAATGCTCAGATTTATAATTTTTTTTTTATCACGAGACAGATATTAGATGTCAAGGGCAGAGCAAAGACATAATAAAGGTCAAATGTGAATAGATCAGACCCACTGCCAAACAGTCAAAATATGTTTTTAACAATAAAAAGGAAAGCAAAAATATAAAAGGACAACTCAACTGGCCGCTCTGAAGCAGCGCTCCATGACTGAGGTTATGAACGAGCCTAAATGTCAACAACCCATTCAGTAGAAAATCCCGCTCTGTAATTATTCCCATAGGATCCTAAGGAGAAACCCCACATGCTTTAAGTGCAAGTTACACTCCCGCTCAACCACAATGAGGCAAAATAGCCTATCATTAATGACTTAATTTGCATGTTTATATGTAAAGGACACATCAAAAATTATGTAAACAAAGCGGGCCAGCAAACTCAGTTTTTACTCCCAGACACACTATTGCGAGGGATCATGATGTTCTTTGTTACTTCTTTGGAAAAAGGCTTCCAACTTTTGCAGTGAAACATGAGCAAGGTTGTGGAGGAGGGCTGGAGGGAGGGATGTGAACAGCCTCTGTTTCCCTTTTATGTCCTGTTTTCTGTGTACCTATCGCAGTCCAGGCCTGACTGAATAGATATTTAGGCCAGGAGAGTTGAGACAGAGAGATTTGCATTACTCAAAAAACATGGGTTTTTATGTTGATCTGGAAAACCACATTTGCAGAGTGTGTTTGATTCAGAGCCACATTTCCGATTTTAGGGCACCCGTATTTTGTGCAAGCCTTTATTATGAGGATCACTGTTAATTTTTTATTTGCTCCATCACCTACTAAAGTCCAATCCCCATTCAAGCTGAGAAGCACACGAGTTCTCATAATGTCATTACACTATTTCCAAATCCAGTGCTTATATTAACATTTTTAATTGTCTTCTGTTTTTCTCCTACCACAATACATACATACATAAAAAATAACTAAAATAAATGAATGTGTACCTAAACACATTAAATATAAAATTTATATAATACATCATTTTATATAAATTTAATTTCCAGTAATTTAATTTCAGGATGATCATTTTGGCTGTATGATTTGGCATATTATATGATATGTTTTTTTTATTTAGTCTGCTATCTTCTGACTTACTCAATTATGGATCATTTTGAGCTTTCAAAAGTGTGCATCAAAAGCAATTCTGGGTTGAAATGAAATCACAAACTCTTGCCCCGTTACATTTTGTAATAAATGAAGCTTTATAAGATGTGCAAATAAAACCAGGGGCCCGTTCTTCGTACGTCGCTAACTCAGTGAGCTGGATTTGATTGTTGACAATTTGGCATGATCTTGGATTGTTTGGCTCTTCGAAGCTCATCCCGGAGTTGCTGTCATAGCAACAGGTCCGTAAGCTTAAACGTGCTCGGGAGCAGGTTTATTTCATGTAAACAGGATTAGATTGCATCTTTTTAAGCAGAATTGATACTTAAAATCTGTCCGCTACTTTATAACAAGAGTACCCTACTAATCCAGGGACAATAATTTAAAATAATAATCATTTAAAAATTAATTTAAAGATAATATAATACTGTTGTGTAGACTTTAATACTATAGACACAGCCATTTTTTCTCACTGAAAGATTTATTCGTCATAAAATTATTACTTCATAATTGTATTAGGTCTTACACACATGCTATACAGATAATGTAGAGTCGTGCATTAATTTGAGTGATGACAGCTATTATGGGAGTGGCTTGATGGAGCGCAGGAGATGCAGACAACATGATCTTGACCCTTAAGAAACTTCAATTAATGCTGTCACGTAACAAATCTGTTCAAATATCAAATTAAATGAATTGCTAATTACTACATTGAAATAAAAATGTAAAGCTTAAACAAATATTAAAAATCAGGAATATAAATAATTGGGAATCATGTAAAAAATTGTAATAAAATAAAAACAGTGCACATTTCATTTATCTATTATAAAATGTATGTAGTTTTGTTCGCTTGGCTGTTTCCTTATAAAAGTCCAAAATTTGTCAAGTTTTTCATCAGGCGTCTTTTTTTTATTATATGATGTCATTACATTGCTGTCTTACCGCCAGCCAATCGCTGCATTGCTGATCGTGGTTTCGAGTATCGATACATAGCCCCTTTTAAACCAACCCATGAATGCGCAATTATCTCAGATAACTCAATCCAGCCATACTAATCATCAACAACAGGTGCGTTCGAAAGAACCGAATTAGCCGGATCCTGATTAGCGCGATGATATCATCATGGATGTGACATTTCATCTCGTAATAAGCGATGTACGAAGAACGGGCCCCAGAGGTCTCCTTGTCAGATGGGAAGCCTTTATTGTGTAACGACGGGTTGAGAATGTGCATGAAAGAGCAAATAAAAAAGGATGGCAGGTAGAAAAACTGTTAAAAATTTGAGATCCATCACTAAGTGGTTGGTTCCTAATAAAAACACAAATGCCAGGTGCACTCAGTGCCATTAGCGTAACACACACAGACAGTCCTAACCATCCGGCACTGCTCTGGATGAATATTTAAGTGGGTTAGCGCAATCTGAATACAGATTCCTTGTGCCTGAGCAAGCTTTTCCCAGACAGGATTTGAATGTCATTGTCAAAATCCCCAGCATTAGCCTGACCTGGTGTCATGGCAAGATCACCTATATGACAGCCAAGAGGTAATGAACATAGGCAATGATGAACAGGGGGCTTAATCAAATGCCACTATTTTCAGGGCTTGTTCCTTTTTTCTTGGTTTCACTATTGTACATTTTGTCTTTTCTTCCATTTAATGCATTTTCTTCCAAATGACCCTCCCTTCTGTGTGCAGCTGAACACCAGTCCAGGTTGCCATTAGGATTCAGAGCACCTTTGCTGTGCTGCACAGCCATTATGCAGCATTTCACCCACGGAGAGACACACAGATGTCTCATCTCTTGCTGACCAGAGGGAATATTTGTAAATGCTATGTAAAGAAGATGCAGCATACATTATTGCTCTATTGCATATTTACACTGAAGTCACAAAAGACTGTTAATGTTTGATATTTTTGTCTTTAATTTATAGACAGACACAATCAGAGAGTACCTTCACACTGCAGAAGTAAAATGTCTATTCTAGTCATGAAGCATTTAAAGGGATATTTCATCAATTCTGTCATCATTTATTCAGCTTCTTGCAATTTCAAACTTATATTACTTTCTTCTTCGCAACAAGATATAACGTCCAATCTACTCTTTTCCATACAATTAAAGTGAATGATGACGACCAATGTCAAGCAAGATTTTCAGTGAATAACAACGCTGGCTTAAGAAAACTTGAAATACAATAATAATAATTTTTACAAAGCTTTTATGGTGTTTTTATCCCTTTGAAGCTTAACAGCTCTTGGTCCCCATCCATTTTCATTGCATGGAAGAGAGAGACGTAAACATTCTTCTAAATATCTTTTTTTAATCTTTATATTCGATAGCTTTTGGACACAAGGGTTGAGCGATTCTACTGTTAAAAAGATACCTGCTACCTGAGTTCTAAGACTGTCACTGATTGAAGATCTCTACTAAGAGACCTCAGAAGAGCCGCCCTCCTGCTGTTCTTAGACCAGGCTCAGTGAAGCAATATGAGGAAAACGTAGCTGGAGGGCAGAAGGTAGCCATCCTTCTAATCTGCGTCCCCAATCCTGCTGTAATCCACATCAAAAAGAGTGATGGGCTCATCAAAACACTTTAATACCGGAGAAAATGTCAGAGTACCGCGAATAGTGACCCTTGAACCTGTTACTCAGCCTCATCGCTGACTCCTCTGCATGTGCCAAAGAGGAAACACTAGACCAAGCCACTTTACACTGGGACTGACAATTAATTGTCCATCTGATCTGAAGCCATGAGAAATGCAAGCGCACAACAGTAAATCCTAAACACTGCATAAAATGAATTCAATATTGAATGACTGCAGATTACAGCTCAGAAAAGTGCGCAATGAGACAGCTGTCAACACTTTTTAAAATGCAGTGTACACATTGTCGATAACGAAGGACACCTACCAATTTTGCACGCTAGCTTGCTCATTTGAGCGGGAAATTGAAAAAGTCAATGGAGAACAAAGCAGAAGAAAAAAAGACAAGAGACAGTTCCTTCTTTCATTTTCAGAGTACAAACCACACATTGATATATTACAGTTGCCTATGAACCAGACGAGTACGGTATTCTAAAAAACCGGCAGACCACCGACCTTGGAACAAAACAAAGCTTGTACAATTCACAAGAGAGATCTGTGATGCTTACCGGAAAGAAAAAGATAGTGAACATTGACGGTAAAGAATTTTTCTCCAGCAAATTCAAGACGCAGATTTTTCCAGCTCTAGTTTCATTCCCTATGGTGTCACCTCAAGGAGTCATTATCAGGTGGCTCAGGGAATGTGTTTACTTCCATTTTGCTCCCATCAGTATGTTTACACTGTGCAAACCAGATGCATTTTCACCTGGTGCCAAATCAACGTCATGCAAGCTTAGAATAGCAACAGTGAGGTGAATGCGGTCTCAAAGGCCTCCATCCACATGTGTGAGGGGAAAAATCCAACCAAGAGTTTCAACTTAGCTGGGACCCAACAGCCAAAGACGAGAAACTCACAGGAATTAAGCCATCTAAAAATAAGAACTGCAATACAGAACTTGTAAAGTGTTAACTGCAGTTTTGTGTTAGTTAATTTAATATAAAAATATATTTACTCAAATCACATAAGTCTATGATTAAAAAGAAACAAAAAATAGTTTAAAATGTGCTGCTTTTTATACATTAATTCTTTGGAGTATTCATAATCTATTCTTTTGGTTTTAGCTTTTAAACCATTTTCAATAAAGGTTTGATTTGGAATTCAATGACTCTAAAAAATGGCATGTGGTGTAACCATAAAAAACATTTTTTAAATATATTTTTCAAGGTAAAAAGAATTTGTTTACAAATATCATGAATTATTAACTCATAAATATCATTCAAAAATATTATTTAAATAGATTTAAATATAAATGCATGAAAAATATGGCATTTTAAAACTGGAAGTAAAGCAGCTAAATAATACGTTTAAATAATATATATATATTTTTTTACTTTTAATTATGCTTATTTCTTCAACATGATATCGGAAAAATGTATCAAATATACCAAAAATATACCAAAATGAATTAAAAACCTGCTCATCGTTGTATTCAAGTCAATGTATATATGAATTAAATGTTACAAATATTTCTGAATAAATTAATAGATAAAAAAACAGGTCATTGACTCATAAACAAAAGACTCAAAACATGAACACTATAGTGTACTTTTCAGATTGGCCTGTGTCTTTGTCTGATAATAACTACTCTGTATAATCATGTCGGCTGGGTTTCGACCCTTGCAAGCTTTACTGACAAAGCAGCTTTTGTGCTGGCCCACCATTGGCTCGTCAGGCTGGTCAGCGGGGTGCCTGACTGGGTAGCACAACACCAGCCCCGAGATTGCTTTCAGCAACCCCCATATTATTACACCCAAAGAGCCCCGCGATAAGAGTGGCTCATAATTTAAGCCGTTCTGATCCATAAACAATTTTGAATTCTGAAAGCACTACATTATCAGGATTACCATACAGTTTATCCCACCGTTTATTGAAAGCCTTGCACTTTTGAACTTTTGAGCAAGGGAGACACACCTGGGAATATGGCGCTCTTTCAGCCTACCCTCATTTCCTCTCACTTGCTCATGTCTCCAGTACAAGCCGTAATTTATCGAGACTTAGAAAACAAAGTTGCCTCCTGGCAGCAGATCCTAGAGCAGCCAGCGTTCCTGCCAAACATCTACTTTTTGAACCATCATAAAGGGATGGAGTGCAACTTGGTGTGTTTCAGATGGTGGGGCACAACATTAGCTGTGTTAGCTGGCTGGGGCTTAACTAATTACAAAATCTGTACCGAGAGTAGACTGAGGATGGAGTTGACTACTGAGGTTAAAACGGCATGAAAGTAACAAATGATGAAGGCACTGAGCCATTAACAGGCTGCCAATAATTTGCCAATATCATAGAAGTCCAATTAGCTCAAACCTGCCACTCATGTACACCACACAAAACTAGAGACACGACTCGAATCAATTTCAATAGAGTTTGCTGTGTTAGCATGTTGCTAAGCTGTTTCAGCAGCCATTACTCCAGTCTTCAGTGTCACATGATCCTATTGAAATCATTCTAATGATATGATTTGGTGCTCAATAAATATTTCTTATCACTATCAAGGTTGAAACAGTTGTGCTGCTTAATATATTTGGTTAGTATATATATACTTCTATTGCCCCCCGATTTCATGTGTTAAAACTGTGAGTCAGCATTCCCAACTTTAGACATCGACAAGTCCATCCTTACAAATGATTATCTGTCCAAATATCTGTCAGCTGTACTAATCCAATAGCCCACAAGTTCAAAATGATTTTGGAAACAGGAAAGACTAATTTCTCCCATTTAGTTTTTAAGTAGAAAGAGGAAGATATAAGCTTCCCTGCTTAAAAAACATTGCTATTTACCACCAATTAGATTAGATCACTAGTTATAAAACAGCTTGTGTGTGATTGTGCTGTTCACGATCAAATTATCTTACAACCTGTAACAAATGCATGGACATTCCTACAGCAATAATCGACTAGTAGTAAAATACCAGTCTGGGTTATCTGGCTTTAAAAAATGCATCAGTGACGACAACAGCCTGCTTCTAAATACCTGCAGTTTTCAGTATTAATTAGAATTGTCATCCAACTGAAAAAAAGTAGAAATTGCAAAATGAATGATTTTAGAAATGCTGACTATACAAACTGGTTGGGTAGACCAATGTGAATGCTGTCAGATCAATAGAGTGTAAAACAGCATGAAGATCACAGGCTGTAGGCCAGGCAATCTGTCACTTTTCCAGGAACCGAAAGAACACTTTTATCAATAAGTTGCATTTAGCAAATCCCTTTTATCATTGTAGACTCAATGTTTCGATCTCAACTTTAGAGTTGAGACCCAAACTTGCTTTAAAAATCTGATGTTTTCTGACTACATTTTAACTTAAGCATAGTCAGTTTCTAGCATAATGAATTTGAACTTGGATTATTTTAAAACCCTCTTAAGGTTTTATATCACCACTTGCCTTACAATTCCATACATTAACAAATATTAAACCAAAAAGCAAGTGGTGGCTTTGTAACGCAATGCCAAATATGCTCAGTTAAGTCAGTATTTTATGTAGCTTTATACTCAAAGCGATCCTTCTGTCTTCTGGAAGGAATCTGGCAGAGTCTGAACTGACTTTTTCTAGCCTGCTGATCCAGTCCAAGTGTAATTAAATAAGCCTTGTTTGTGTCATCCCACGCAATTAAATGTGAAGATTTGGAGAGTTTTTAGACTGTAACACAGGCACATTACACAAAAAATCAACCTACTTTCTCAATATTTCTCAGCACTTCAACAGAATGAAGTGACCAGAAGTATCAACTATCAAAGCATGTCAGCAATATGCACGGTTACTCATATATACTAAGTGGCAGTGGTGGGACTAGATCTATATATTTTTAACACAAGAAATAAGCCCGTTTAGATGTGCATAATTTGAAATGATAATGTATGTGAGTCATATACTGGTTCATTAGTGAAAAATGAATGTGGGTGGACAGTTCAGAGAGAACGGAGCCCACTAATCTTTAGCGCCCAAACTGCACACGTTATGCAATATCTCTTAGTGCCGTAGTGCCACACAGGAGTAACCAAGGAAACAGAGCTGTGGTTAGAGTAAAGCTGACACTCTCTGAGGTTTGAGCTGAGGATATTAGGACTTTAGAGGAAGATCGTCTGGGTTTGCGTGTGTACAATCAGCAGGAGCTCATAATCGATCCTTGTCAGAGACAGGTAACACTTGACTAATGTGTACTTGTCAGTTCACACTGCATGAAACATGCTGCCAAACATTCACTCTAGACATACAGTACACACAAGCCACATACCATCATGTTTTACCTATAATTTTAACTATTTGAATTTTATCAATAAAAAAATATCTACACTGGAAACGTCGCAACTGCACATAAACTCAGAATGTTCACTGACAAACCAAATCAACTCAGGAACAACAGGAAAATTAATACTAGTAGTTTATTTTCAACTGAAATCCATTGGTATAAAAAAAAATGTACCAAATAAAATGTATTAAATTCAAATGTATTAAATGTAATAAATTCAAATAAATTATATTTAAAAATAGTGAAATAATTTTACATTATAGTAGTACCGCTTCAAGTATGTACACAGAAGTAACTCTAAGAAGTTTTTTTTAAATACATAAAAAAAACAGTGCATTATATTTTTTGTTTCAAATGAATGGGGGAAATAAAGTGGCTAAAGCAGCTCTGCAGCATGTCAAAAATAAGTGTCTGCCAACTTATGGAGTGTTACAACCTGTGTAGACAGTGTACGCTTCACTGCTGTGTTGTTTAATCAAACAGAACTTGTCAGAGGAAGTGAAACAAACACATTCCCTCACAAGGAGAAACAAAAGGTTAACTCCCTGCACCGTCTCTTTTTTTTCTTGAGGTATATGACTAATATCTTTTTTATTATCGTTTATTACAGCATCAGGAGAAGTCTTCACCCCTCTTCTGAAGGCATTTGACCAGCTCCAGACTCACTCTCAATGAGGTGTCTTACACTGCGTTATGGGTTACTCCGGGGTTATGAAACCCTGACCCGGAGCAGGGTTGACATGGCTTTTGTGGTGCCAAACTTGTGCAGTGTGAAACAACGTTATGGCTACATGCTAAGCAACAGACACACAATTACGTGCCTCATATTCACGTGCTTTTGACAGTCAAAGAATCACCACACATATAAAGTCGATTCAGCATTTGTCAAATTGTGTGACAGAAACATGTGAATTGGAGTGAAAAAGAGAAAAATTAAATAAAACATTTGAAAGAAATTAATACTTTTATTAAAAATGCTGTTCTTTTAAAATTTCCATTCATCCTAAATATTAAGAAGCTCAAATGTTTCAGCATTGATAATAATACAAATAATAATAAATGTTTCTTGAGCATTAAATCAGCATATTAGAATGATTTCTGAAGGATCATGTGACACTGAAGACTGGAGTAAAGGCTGATGAAAATTCAGCTTTGTCATCACAGAAATTAATTACATTTTAAAATATATTATTTCAATATTTTAAATTGTAATAATATTTCACAATATTACTGCTTTTATCGTTTTTTAATCAAATAAATGCAGCCTTGGTAAACTGTAAAAGGCAGAGAGCAAGGGTGGGACACTTTTCTAGAAATAGCTTAGGGCTGTCATAAAGACACCTATTTCAGTGATAATTCAAATAGGTATCTTATCAAGTGACATTTTATGTTCGGCATTCCCAAAAAAAAACACACACCGTCATTTCTCTTTTGATTTGTCCAGAAAGGCATCTGACATGTCAGTGGAATGTAATGTTGTCCTTTCCAGAAGATTTAAAGACACAAAGCACACATTGTGTGAGGAGGCACCGGGGGCAAATGTGTACGACCAGGTCTGAATTAGCCATTACTACTCTTAAGTCCTCAAAATCCCGCTAAAACATAAGCTCGCATTTGTAATTCAATCAAAACGGTGTAACCAATCAGAAAATCAGCACTGTCCGATTAATTGGCCATCTCCTATCAGCATGAAGGACTTCTTCTCTTTGTGTCACACATTCAGTCAATCAGAGCTTGTTTGAGGAAGCGTTGCTAATGGAGGAAGCCCGACAGATGACCGAGCCTAACTGATAGCTACGCATGGAAAGAACCGGATAAATAGGTGGTTCCCATAGCAACCCGGGGAGGAGACCTGAAGTCTGCTGTAGGCCTTATCTTCCAAATGCCCTAATGTAGACAGAAACTGACATTCACCTGGTTTCGACAAGTACTGCTTACTGTCAAGACATGAGTGTTGAAAGCACATTCTGCGGCCTCAGTATTGACATCTTAACAGTAACTGGGGATACAGTAGCTCAACCCCCTCCATAAAAGAATAATTATGATGAAAATAAGAAAGCTTTTAGGAATGTGATTAGCCAGCATTAACTACTCTGGACTCACTTCAAGCAGCAATATGAAAGAACTGTCACAAAGTATCTCTTGCCATTATGAATAGGGTCAAATACTTTATCTAAAGTGAAAACAAAGAATTAAAAAGACGCTAAAGGACGAGCAAAATGATCAATAAGACAATGACAGTGGCTTACAAGATATGAAGAAAAGCACTTGGTATCCAGCACAAGAATTCTGAATTCCTTCCACGACATCAATTCGCCAGTAGCTTAGCAACAGCATTAACAGTGCTGGTGCTGTGAGATCTGTGAGAAGAATTCATAACATGTTCACACAAATTTATTGCTGAATATTAACAAATGTTTCTGAGGAAATGTTGTTTCACAGCTCTTGGCCAAACCACCTTTGAACTACCAAGATGCAGCCTATCAGTCGCAGTAGTTTGCTATTAAGAATCATGATTCAGGAGGGGAATCATTATTCATATTCATATGCTAACACTTGATATCACATAGCCCTATCATGGCTGATGCTCAAGATCATTAAGAAGACTGCATCATAAAACTTGGCACTGAGGAATGAAGAAGTGTTGGTTGTGCAAATGAAGCCAATTAATCGACTATGATCCACTGTAGCAACACTTCCTGGACTCTGCAAGGGCTCTCTTGTGTGTATGACAACACTGTGGGACATTAAAGGGGTGCTTTTTTAAAGATAATTTTTTTGTGTATTTGGTGTAACAGAATATGTTGACATGCTTTAATGTTCAAAAAACACATTATTTTTCAAATAATGTACATTATTGTAAGTCCTCTATGCCCCGCCTCTCTCAAACGCTTCGTTTTCTACAAAGTTCCTCCTTCCGACAAGCGCAGTCTGCTCTGATTGGCCAGCTGACCCAGTGCATTGCAATTGGCTGAACACTACAAGCACTCGTCGGAAATGTAATGCCCCTTATCATAATCGCGAGCTTCATCTTTCAAAATAAATGTAAAGACAGCCTGAAAGGGGAACAGAGTCTTGTGACAGACACAGTTAAGACAGCTGACTCCACTGTCATGTGTCATGTGTCTCGCTCTCTCTCTCTCTCTCTCTCTCTCTCTCTCGCGCACACACACACACACACACACACAATGCGCAAAACTCCGCATTTGAACAGTCAATAGCAAATACTTAAACTAATAACAAAACAGTTGCTGATTCAGAAGCGCAAGATTGTCATAGCAAAGTCAGAATTACGTCCTCTCTTAGGTTCACGAAACGGTCGTCCATAAAATGCATTGCTGTTCTGTTGTAAGTAATCTTAAAGATTCCTAAATACATCTACTCCCGGAAGGCCAAATAAAGTGCTTTTGCTTTCGCCTAGAAACACACAGCGTCTCCTTGACATGGCTGCTTCAACACTAACTGCGGTTACTGAAACCACGCCTTCTTTCTTTGCGTGAACATTTGGGCGCCATTATGCAAATATTTCCACATAGTGAGGTAGATATGTGGGGTCGTGTTAGAACGAGCCGTTTTAGGGGGGCGTGGCAGAGTCTTAAATTTGATAAAGAATATCTCTTTGGTTTCGAGACTTTAGTCTTTGCAACTTCAGGGATCTTATCTATGCACAATCAGCTTGTAACACTCCAAAGAGAAAGGAAAACTTGAAATCGCATCATATGACCCCTTTAACTATTGTGAGCAGCTGCGATAAAACAGCAATTATTGGTAAAACCTAATAATACCCACAGTGGCGACGACTCTAGCAGGTGGTTTGATTATAAAAAAAGTCACGGTGAATGGTTTCAAAATGTAAATAAGAATGGTTTTCAATGGTTTCAAAATGTCATGCTCATTATGAAATAAGAACTAGTTAGAAATAGGACATATAAACAATGTGTAATAAAAAAATAAAAAAATGAATAAAATTCAAATGTTATTAAGCTGAATATTATAATCTTACAGTCTATGCAAGTCAGCTGTCAAAGGAGTGACCACAAAAAGTAGCCAGGTTATTTTGTACACATATTTAATTGTGTAAACACTTGCCAATGCAGGCCACCAGCTGCATGACGCATTAACGCTCCCCTGTATCCAAGCTCATAGCATTCTCCTGTTGACCAGGTTTCTGTTAATCACAGGAAACAAGAACCAGACCCAAGCAAGGAGGTCTACAATACCACGAGAAATCTATCCGTTAGCATTATCATTCATCTATGGTTGTAGCTCAGCTAGGACAGGAAGCAAATTTGTAAATTCTGTAAATGCCATGGGACTTTTCACTTTGAAGCCACAAATGATGGCTGACAATGCTGATTGGTTAATGGTCCTGGAAAAATACACAGTTACAAATTCTTTACTAGTGACAACAATAATGTATTTACTAGTGACAACAATAATAAAATGTGAATGTATTTTAACATTTTAAGAAAATTAGGCAAAATTATCTCTCACATGTAAGATGTAGGGATGCAATTATTTTACTATTCTGGCTGAAAACAATAATCCAACAACTATTTAATCTTTTGGTCAATAACTGATAAAATACTTTTTGTCTAAATTACAAATAGGCCTGCCTAATGACTAATAGGGATGCAACGATTATTGATTTTGTTGGTACGATTATTGTCTGAGGAATAATCACAGTTTTACGATTATGACGATTATTATGCATTTATTCATTTCCCAACATTACTAATGTATAAAATCACATGAACACTCTTTAGATATTAAAGTGTTATTTATTGCTGGATTTTGAAACAGAAATAACACAGTAACCAACAATACAGCAAAAAATTAATAATAAAAAAGATAAACAAAAGTCCATCTCTCCCATTGGAATTAAAAAAGGTGACCTCTGCTCTGTAAACATCCATGACAGTATTTCTCTTTTGAAAATAACAAATGGAAATAGATCACAAAAGTATTTAATGTTTTCCGTTTGTACATTCTTGACATTTCTTTTGGACCTGAGGTAGAGAATTTGGAAACATGGTGAAAAAAAATATTGTTGGTTTTTACTTATGAATAATACTACAACAGGTATAGTAAATAACAAAGTTAATGAAGTAGCCTGTTATTAATATACGACTAACATTAACTTTATTTGTCTCACAGGGGAAACTGTTACTAATGATGGAAATAAACTGAAATATTGTAATCAACTGTCATCCATACGTAGCCTATTCAGTTTAATAATCTTTATAATAATTCATATGATTTTACATGTGGCCTGAGAAAATCATGCCTATTATTTTGGTTTGTGAGATCGGAGATCACGCTGCGCATGTGTACAAACATTCAGGAGGACACAAACTTCTTGAGAATGCTGCCCCGTGACTTTTATTAATAAAATAGATTAATAGCCTACTGGAGAGAGACACAGACGCAGGTAGGCTAATTCACACAGGCAACTGTCACCTCTCGCTCTCTCTCT
>NW_015505808.1:161257-169613 GCF_001515645.1 Sinocyclocheilus grahami | reverse complement strand
CTCTCTCTCTCGAATAATTAATTCAAGCAGCTAAATGTTAGAATTAATTCATTCAAATAGATGTGATCTTACCGCACTATTTCATCTCTTTCTGATCTGAAGCGGGCAGAATGTGGAGCTAACGAGCTGTAGCTTCGCGTTAGGTGGTTCTTGCCTTCACGTCGTGCATTAAAATCGTTCAATGTATAGCTAGCCGTGCATTATCCCTTATGTATTCGCTCTTTAGCAGCAGTTTTTTACAGCAATATTTAAATGGCACCCTGGTCATTCAATGGTCCCAAACTATCGACAGGCATTTCTCTGGTGGAAATAAAGCTTTGCTGTTTGGTTCCTCTGTCACAGTTCATCTAATGCATGTAGTAGCCTCCGTGCCTCTGATAAGCATGTCATTTTAAGCTGGTGCACCGCTAGTGTAACTTTGTTTTGTTTTGCACAAGCTGCAACCGTTCTGTTCCGTGTAACAGAAACACTCGGTTTAGCGGAACCTTTACGATTAATTAACCGTGACGTTTTAAAGCGCGGTTAATCGCTGCATCCCTAATGACAAACAATCTATACTTTTAAATGCTACAAGGGAATATTTATTTTGAAAAACACTAAAATATGTTAGATGAAGGCAAAGGTAATCTAAATGTAAATATAAGGTAAGCAAGCAAGCATTCTTAAAATCCATTATCAAAAATTAAAAATGTAAAACAACTCTAATATTGACCTGTAACCGTCATGGTATCAATATATTTTGCATCCCTAATGATTTTTTTTTTTGCAAGCATGCTAACTAGCCAATCCTTAGCTGTGTTACTTTAAAAAAAAAAAAAAAAAAATAAGGGGAAAAAAAACCTTGTGATAAAACATATTTTTTTTCCTCTTGCGATAAGTCATGCTGATGGATGTTGGTAGGTTTCTTTTTATCGCAGCCACCGCACTAGCCATTATTTTTAAAGTCTGTGTAAAGCAATATTAAATGTGTTCTGAGTTTGTCACACCACAGAAAATGTGTTATTAACCACCCAGCCAAATATGAATGATTAAAAAAAAAAAAGCCAAGTAAATAAAATAAGGTATCAAAACCTTGAAAAAACAGTAGTTTTTATGCTCTCAAACACTGGGGGTGTGTCCACTGTAGGCACTGAAACCACACCCACTCACGGGAAAGCTGCCGTCTCTCAAAAACTGTCAAATACCACTACAACCTGAATGGATGCTCCCTCTAGCAGCTTAATTGAAATAAGAAGACCGAGCTGCTTAGTAAATATAGTTTGATTGAGCGGGCGAACCACAGATGCTAATGCGCTCTAGTTATTAGGTGTGTTCGACTGAAGCAGCCCGATCATTGTATGACATCAAAGTACCGCGAGAGGATTCGACAGCATAAGGAGCGTCTGCATCTAGAGCTCTCGTTGTGTTTTGATGACATACACCGATCGGTCTCCACAGCGCTTCTTCAAGTTGAACACACCTCTTATCAGCTTAGGGGAGGGGCCGTGATCAGTGGCTCCAGTGCGTCATTGAGAAATGATTTCAGGCCCGCCCAAAAAATCTAACTCCACAACTCAGTACTACATAGTTCACAGTCCTTGTAACGTGTTTTCAGCAATACATTTCTAACATTTATAATGTGTTTAGAAACAATCCTCTGCCTTAACATGGATTTTAATCGAAGGAGACGTAGGCGTGTATCTTTAGCGAAGCAGCGCAGAGAGCCTCTTCTAGGACGCTTCTGAAATGTGACATGGCGCAGCTGGTATAAACACAAGCAGACTAGAGTGGCTATAATGTGCCGCAGACGTGTGCAGTGTAAATAAGGGGTTATCCAAGCATTAATGGCAAGGAAAGCCCTTTATACTTGAGAGCAGCCACGTATGGGGTGTTTGTTGGAGGTTATAGTTCATTAAAGAATAATCATGTGACTTTTACGTACGCCAGGTGACATGTAAATTAAAAAAAAAAAAAAAGTTGTCAATGACTAACAATGGCTCCTTATTGGCACTGCTTAACATGCTGTGGTCAGATATGGCTGGTTTAACCTTTGTACTATCCAGGAAGCCCAGTTAAGATGGTTAGTTTTAGATGCTGGGGGGAGAATATATTTTGTATTCTCAAAAGCTGCATTCACCATGCCAAACAGAAAATGACAGACAGAGGGGAAAAAACTTTCACTCTTGTCTTACACATGCTTCACTGGTCAAGGCTAATACTTCACAGCAGGATTGCCTTACAGTGTACCATGACCCTCCCGGCACGCTCACTCACAAATGCTCTTGATCTCATACACATTCTCACACTCTCACCCCCACAGATCTCATTAGCCTTCACAAGAGAAACCCAAACTTCACCCACTGAACACACAGATGGATGAGAAGCTATACGTTTATGCACTAGAGCACTCTGAAGGATGCTATGTGTGCATAGCCACTCATTCCAGCAGATATCTTTAGCATGATATATAGATCTACACTAACATCCAATTTGGGAAAAATTAACAAATACCGGACCTACTGTATAAGATGTCTTAGATTGCTCTGTTATTATTATTATTGTTAATTATTAATAAGTTAGCAGCATATATATATATATATATAACTAGTAATGCTAATCAAAGTGTTACTCAAACATACGTCATTCATCATTGCTACAAAGTAACCGCTTATTTTTATTATGTATTTTGTATTATATATAATTTATTTATTTTATATAATAATAATAATAATAATTAACAATAATAATAACATAGACCAATCTGAGACATCTTATAGGTCTGGTATTTGTTAATTTTTCCCAAATTGGATGTTAGTATTATATATATTTATTTATTTATTTTGACTGTATGCCACGTCAAAATCTGAATCTCTTTTCATGGCAAAAACAAGGTAAACATGTTAAACAAAGTAGATATATAAAACAATTTTTAAAAGTGGTAGGTAACATCTGGCATATACTAACCAACCATGGCTGTTGGCCAAAAAAAGGTTGATATCCCACACTGGTCAAACCTCAGCACCAGCACCGTCTGACACATTTCACTGGAGCACAAATATAGGTCAACAACAAACAACTTGCATACTCTGCATATCATTACAGGGGGGTGGGGAAATTGTTAAAGTGGTCCTAAAAACTGCCTGGGATTTCAGCTTTTTTGGAGGAGTCTCATTAGCATCAGGGTCCGGGTAATAAGTTCTCTGGAGCACACTCTTCAAAACTACACAGTCAGAAGCACTGCCTCTTGAAGTGATAGTGAGATCCAGCAAAAAGCTGCTCCTCCCCTTTCACACACAGCCAGAGCAAACAGACACAAAGGGGAACCAATTACTGGCAGGACAGCCCGGGAGCAGCCAAGCTTAAAGTCGGTCTAAGAGACTTAATGTAATAGAAGAAAACAGATATCATTAGAAATTATCCATACCGCATGAAACAGACAGACAAGCAGACTCCAGTCCAGTTCAAAAGTTGTTAAGTGATGTTTAATGTACTATAAATATTGTAAAGCACCTGGCATCTAGTTTTAAGTGAGAGAGGAACTTAAAGGCACAATATGTAAGATTTTTTTATTAAAATATCCAAAAACCACTAGAACAGTGTTATATATTTTGTTGACTTGTGTACTTACATTATCCCAAATGTTTCGAAGAATGTTTAAATCCAGAGAAATAAGCAATTTTAACTAGTGACACGGATCGTGTCCATATTGTGTCGCCTGCCAATGATGTCATACACCCTCGATTTCCGTTTTTTTGTTTTGTAGAAAACATGGAAACACCAAAGACGCTTTAATATGTTGTGAGTTTTATTAGACCGGTGACGACCGCACAGAGTAGCATAATAACAGAACTTTCAAATGTATATAGTATGATAAAAAAGAGCTGCTTTTTTCCACCCACATACTCACGACCCCACAAGTGGTCGACTGTGGCATAATAAAAGCTCCGCTGCTTTTGAGCCATGTGTCGCGCTCGTTCAGCGGCCTTGTTTCGCTTCGACGGCTTTCAGCCTCACCCTGCTTCATTCTACTATGTTAATAAATCATTAGCTCATCCATGAACATGATTTCTGCCCGAGTCCTGTCAGATTGCATCGGCTGTGGGGATGAAGACGATAACTCCCATGATTCCACACTCAGTCACAGCGTCATCAAACTACACCTTTGCCCCTTTCTTTATTTTGAATGCGTGCCCTCTAGCAGCGAAAATTACATATTGTGCCTTTAAGCGTTTGGGGTGGGGTCTGTTTCTTGAACCAATGAAAAATGTGGGGCAGTGTTATTTTAGTATTATTTATATTATAGTATATGAATCAGTGCTTCAACATATTTCAGTTAGCTGTGAAGGCAACATTTCTAGTTTTAATATCATTTTTTTTGTAGCTTTAGTTAACAATAATAACCACGGTGTGGGGGAATTTGGGAAACACATGTGAAATTTTTGTTCAGTGGCACTACTGGAGTAAAAACGACACTTCACCTTCGGTTTACGGCAGCTCATAGTGTTAATCCACGAAAAGCAATGCCAGCCAAGTCCCCCCGCTTCAAATTTAGCCAACAGACCACTGCTCCTCCTACTCTGAGGAGGACCACCCATAGCAGTTCCCATCAGAATAAAGAAAACTGCTAACTTAAGAGCGTCCATCGGCTGGAGCCTCATACGCCCCATGAAGAGAGCCTGTGTGTTTAACCTTACAGCCAGAGATGCACGTAAGCACCGTCTGATGCTGGGTTATTTAACGCTTCAGTGCTGAGGGGTATGCTTAACCATTTTGATGAGGCATCAAAGCTAAGCACTGAATATTGGTGAGGAGAGTAAAGGAATTAATGGCTGAATTGAGAACAGTGAATGGTGTTCTTGGTTCCGGATTTGGAGGTTTTGTTTAGTGGGAAAGGGAAGGGGGTATTTTTGTTATGCAGAACAGGAAACTTAAAATGTGCCGGTGGGCTTCACTGATTGGTGGTCCCCTTGTTTTATTTCAGACTCTTTTTTTGTACGCAGGGTCATAGATTCCTTCAACAAGCTTCAATCCATTCATTGCTTAATGTCAATAGTGGGATTGGCAACTCATGATAGTCATATAATTTTCATGGTGAGACCATAATATTCAAATGTTTTGTCTTCAATACTATTCAAATAATTTTGAATATGTAAAATGCCATTTCACACGTGAATTAAAAATTCAATGACAGCATAAACACGAAATACTTACTTATCACAATTATTTAAAGTAGGCGTCTTCAATTAATGATTCAAATTACAAAGATTACCAATAAATAAAGGACAGATCATGCATAGTTAAATAGTTAAAACAAGTAACTGTCAATTAAAACCTGTCCAGACTTAAACATGAAATCAATATTCATGAATATGCAAATTAACAGGATTTCACAAATGCAAATATTTTGAGAATCCCTGAGTGAAAAAATAACACTGCTTCCTACCTTCTCTATTACAAAAGCAGCTTACTTCAGCTATAACTGGAGTAAGGTAGTCAGCTTTGCAGTCATTGGGTCAATTATGTAATCAGAACAACCGAAAGATGCTGTCATCCCTCAGGAGCCAATGACAAGTACATCTTCAACATTCAATTCGAAGTCCCCTCAGTACGTTTATGCATTATGCAATCAATTTTACTAATCGTGGGCATCCTATGGACTGTTACGTGAGCACTAACACATAAAATATTTTTCTTAAATACAAAAGAGCCCGATTTCCCACAACCCACACAAAAAGCAGACTCATTCCCATCTGCGTGGTGATTTATCACCCACACACACACAGCAGTCAATGGGAATCCAAGTAGCTGCATTCTCATGAAACCCAGTTCAAAAGAACATCTCTTGACCACCAGTGATGAAATGTTACTCCGCTGATATTTCCAGAGTAAAAGGACCACCACAAACTCTAATGCAAAGCCTAAAGGGGCGGTCACACTAGATTTTGAGCATGTGACATTTCTGCAGACAGCTGGACACTGCAGCGGCCGTGATATAACGTCACACACTTTTTTGGAAGTAAATGAAACAAAAAGTATAGTGTGACCGCACGTTAATTCGAACCGAGTTGTAATACCCTGTAAAATGAAATCAATTGCTGACTGGATGTCTTTAACAGCCAAATTATAGAGTAAAAATTTAATTGTCGCGGCATCTCAGCATAGCAGACTAACCCAATTTATCATGATCAGCCTGTCAAGTAGGATTCCCAGAAGAGAAATCTACACAGTGGACCTTCACAGCCATCTGAACCCCATTAATCAATAAATGCCATTAAAGATCATTACAACTAGGAATGCAAGAACATCTGCCTAGAGTGACAACCAGTGATATTTCAGGCTCCAGGAGGGTTTGGGACCCCCAATAATGATTTGAGACCACACAAGCAACAACTCCACCCTTTCTTACAGGGTGACCAGTACTGTGGAGGTACCAAGGTACAAGAATTGTGACCTTTAAGATATATACCATAGATGGTACCTGAATGGCAGCTTAAGCTACTTCAAAGAATACCATAGTATTACCATGCTATGATAACACCATGGTTCTTTTAGGTACTTTTTTAGTAGTACAGCTCACCCTGAGAGACATATGCACAACCTTATATCTTAAAGCTGACTTATGCATGCTGATTGAATAACATTAGATGGTGTATTCAATGCTTCACTCTTCAAAAATGGAATATAACATAAACAATTCTTTATTGTGGAAAAAAGTCAGTTTATTAAAATGTTCCTTTAAGGACTGTTCACTGAAAGGTTCTTTGTGGGTCCCAAAATGGTTTCTCTATGGCATCACTGCAAAAAAATTAACCTTTCTGAACAATTTTTTTTATAAGTTAATCACAATAAAATAGCTGTATAAGAAATGTATAGAGACAATTCAGGTTAATTGGGAGACTTCTGCCATTCAGAAAAAAATGCCCCAATTAACCTGAAATCGCCCCTATGTATATAATTCATCCAAAATAACTAAATAAAATAAAGATTTCACCTCACGCCCAAAATCTGGTGTGAAACCCATCACCTACCTCCCGAGCTCGCCTCCAAACTCGTAGTAATCCTCCACATTCTCCTGGTTGAACACGGTCATGGTGCTCCTGGGGGCTTCCAGCTCTCCGGGATTCCCAAATCAGCAGCCCATCTCTGTCAACCTAATGACAGTTTGCGGCGAACCCCTCTCATATTCGCTCTGCGGAGAGAGAGAGAGAGAGGCGCGTGTCGTGCGTAAAAACGCTCAGTCTTCACGACTCATATAAAAACCTCTTCTGAGACCCTGACCACACTCACCGCATGTCAGCTAGTGTTTGTGTACGCTCAGACTGCTTTAACCGGGTGGGTAGAAACTAGTCAAGCCCACACGGGCGAAGGTAGCAGTGGTTTTGTTAAGGCGTCTACGGCGCTCGGCGTTGCCAAGTGAACAGCGCTGCTCGACTTGTGCGTGTGTGATCATACGTAACCCCTGTGTGTTCACTCACCACGGCAAGATTAGCGAATCACATTGGGAAGTTGGCGGTTAACACCTCACGTAAAGTGCCAATGTTTCATTAAACCTACGCCCTCCCATGTATCTTTCATATCGTTAGAGAAACCTGGCGTAGCTATCCCTTCATTACTCACACGGTCTATAATATAACAGAGTATAGCATGCTCTCACCGGTAACATGTTTATTACTTTGATAAAAGCGAATAAAAGTAGCTTACCTTTATATTTCCATCGTTGTCAATGTTCAGGCAGCAAGTACGATCCAGTGTGAAGCGATAAAACAGCATACCCTTCACGCGAGACATGGAAGTGTTGTGTTGCAGGAAATGGGAGGATTGTAACAATGTAGATGGAGCGGGGCTCTCGGTAATGAGACCGCTAGCAGTCCACCTGAGGGGGGCGCTGTGGAGAAACACTCATTATTAGCAAAAATATAGTCTAGACATTTTGATCAATATTATACAGATGTGTTCAAATGTAACGAAGACCATAATCTAATCTATCTATCTATCTGTCTATCTGTCCATTAATTGGCCTATCTGTCCATCCATCGATCTGTCTGTCTGTCTGTCTGTCTATCAATCATCTATCTACCTATATGAGTGCCTGTCTGTCTGTCTATCTATCTATACTCTTACATTTATTTTACACTATAACAATTTTGTATTGATGAAACTAGAGGAAAAAAGAGAACAGTGAATTATTTAAATATTTTCATGGACCGCATCAGTTGTTTAATTAGATCTTAGCAATGATTGCTTTATCTATCTATCTATCTATCTATCTATCTATCTATCTATCTATCTATCTATCTATCTATCTATCTATCTATCTATCTATCTATCTATCTGTCTGTCTGTCTGTCTGTCTGTCTGTCTGTCTGTCTGTCTGTCT